>NW_017893316.1:99241-157168 GCF_001540865.1 Ananas comosus | reverse complement strand
TTTTACTACAGGGCCGAGCGCGAGTTCACACGGCGAGGATCGCGGTAAGGGCCTAGCGCCCTAGTTGCATTAGTTTACTTTCCTATTTCTGCATTAGAGTCACCTTTATATGCATTGAGAGTAGATGATGTATAGGATGTGAGATATTCTGGAATGAATGTAAGCTAATGTTTATCTTTTGGAAGATGTAAGCTTTATATTATGTTTAGAAACTTAATGTATAATCAAATTGTATTATAAAGGCTGAATGAATGTAATAGATCGCCTCTTCTCTCTTTATGTACTTGTATATGTTTTTATACTTGTATCTTGCTCTCGTCTTGTTGCACTGGTGGTGCTTCTTGATCGTGTATTCATGAATTAATTCCTGGGTAAATTCTTATACATGATCTGTTGGTTAGCCTTGGGCGGACAGGGGAGGTCCTGTCCGTTCGGCGTCTGTTCGACGCGCCCGGGCCGGACCAAATTGGTAGCGGTCTCGGGGCGTGACAGATAAAGTGGTATCAGAGCAATTAAGAGCAAGTAAAGAGAGAGTTTAGGATGGACCTAGGAGACCCTAGGACGGTGAACCCTAAGGTTATAGGTGCGTGAGTGACGTGAACCTATACGGTGGCGAAAGTTGGATCGATTGGGTCAAGTTGGTAAACCTCTAAGACGGATGTTAGAGGTGGACTCAAGGTTTTGTTTATTCTCACCCGAGGGTGTTCATGTTGGATGCATACAACATGAAACTGAGTGATGAGAATAGGCACCCTTGTATGACTTTCGCCCGATTGAGTCGCGTCGTCTAATAGTTGCGATGAGGTTAGCAGGTTAAGGTAATTAACCGAGTCGTTGTGTTTCAGGAGCTAATGGCACCAAGGAGACACTACGCGCGTAGAACCGTTTCGGCACCGCCTCCCGAGGTGCCTGAACGAGCTGGGTCAAGTGAAGTGCAAGAATTATGAGCGCAGATGACTATGCTTATCGGCGTGATTCAACGCCAAGGAAGTCAGATCGAGCGGCTCCAAGAACTTTTGGAGCGACAAGTGGCGACGGCGGCCGAGACGACAACTGAAGGCCATGGTCCGCCCGCGCCCTCCGCTCGCGCGCCTGATGCGCCTGAGGGCGTGAGCATTTTGGTGACTCCGGCGGTGACGCATCCCCTGCCGGCTAGCGTCCCTCTGGCGGCTTCGGGTCCTACGATACTCGATGCGGCAGCTGGGGAAGTGAGACAGGAACGCGAGGCGTTCAAGGAGAGTGGAGTGAAGAAACGGTCTGGTGGTAGTTCGGGGGAACAGTCTAGTTCCAAAAAGGCCCCGAAGTACCAAAAAGGGCGGTCCATTAGACAAGGACCTATGCGGTGCGTGATCTGCGGTAGAGAGCATCGCGCAGCGACTTGTAAGGATCGGGCGGGACGGTGCTTCAAGTGTGGTCGTGCGGGACATATGGCCCGTCAGTGCGTGGAAGGAGTGCCACCTGCCCCGTCAGTTGCATCCGCCCCAGAGATCCAGCGGCAGTTCGGAGGAGTTCCGTCTGCTACTGCCGTATCTGCAGGGTGTGTGATTTGTGGAGGATCCCACAAGGCGCGGCGGTGTGCACTGCGAGAGGGAAGGTGTTTTCGTTGTGGGCAGTCTGGCCACGTGAAATATGATTGCCCCTTGGGCGATGGACGACTCCCGCCGACAGCGACGACATTCACCTCTCCGGGTCAGATGGTGGATGTGCAGCTTGTGGCACGGTCTGGAGAGCTTGGGGTGGTCGAGCAGCCGGAGGACTTTCAGGGAGTGCCAAGCGGCCCTGGATACGCGGCTCAAGTCGAGGAACCTGCTGCTGTTGGTGATGTCACCGTAGGTATGATTTAATTAAGCAGTCATACATTTTAGCAAGAAGCAGTTTAAGCAATTGCATGCATTTGCTTTGTGGTCTTTTACTATTATTTACATATTGGTATAGTAGAGACCAGGACGCAGGTCAGTGTAGTTACCCCCCCTACCCCCCCCCCCAGCATGCATAAGTCGTGGTGGTATGTCGCCTACCTAAAGGGGATTGGTGATTAGTTAATGCCGGCAAGTTGCTGGTGACGAACCGAGAGCGGGACTCCCTTTGGGGGATCTGTGCGTTGTAGCGTGAGGCAGGGCACACCTAGCCGTATGTTGCTTGTAAGCAGTCGGCAAGGGTGTGGTAGAAAGGCATTNCCCCCCCCAGCATGCATAAGTCGTGGTGGTATGTCGCCTACCTAAAGGGGATTGGTGATTAGTTAATGCCGGCAAGTTGCTGGTGACGAACCGAGAGCGGGACTCCCTTTGGGGGATCTGTGCGTTGTAGCGTGAGGCAGGGCACACCTAGCCGTACGTTGCTTGTAAGCAGTCGGCAAGGGTGTGGTAGAAAGGCATTCGACGGAATCGATTGCCTCGTCTCCCTCCGATGGTCGGGATGAGTTCGGGGATTAGCATCCTCCGTTTACTTCCCCGATGGTGAGAGAGGAAAGCTTCAGGATAAGTTTCCGAAGCTGTAGCAGGTAAACAGCACCGTGAGGCGATACGAGCGAGAATTCTCCCGTGTCGTGCGTTGCGTCCCGAACATAGCGCAGGATGACGAGGACATGGCCGAATTGCTTGTGCGGAGATTTCGGCCGGGCGTTGTTAAAGTCGTGTATGTAGGGGAAGTGGATTCTCGAAATCCGAGGATTTGACTTCGTCGGAAATCGACTAATTGTCGAGTGTGTAGACTTCGAAAAAGTCGAAGATGCCTAAATCACCAAGAGTGCATTGGAATTGAGTCCGCGAGGGCCAATAGTGCAAAGCCTGCACCTGTTGGAAGTTGCTCTCGGGGACCGATCCCTCGCAGGGAGAGACCGGTCCCCGTAGCTGATTGGTGCGGGGTTGCTTGATGCAACCGGTCCCTGGGCCAGAGGGACCGGTCCCCCGTGTGCGAGATTGACAAAAAGGGCTAAAATTGGCTAAGTCCCGGAAATGCCACTCTCGGGAACCGGTCTCTCAGCAGGAACCGGTCTCCCGAGTACCGGTCTCCCGAGGAAGGACCGGGACCGGTCCCCGTAGCTCAAAATTGCCCAGTTTAGAGCAATGCACCGTCTTGAGTACGAATGCAATCCCGAACCTTAGAAGTGTCTTCTGTTAACATCTTTATGATGCGGGATTGTAAGTTCTTACCTGGCACGATAATGGGCCCGGTGTGGTGAGATAGGTGTGCGTACGATCGATTGCAGGGTCGTGTTGTAGGTGATAGCCTCTTCCCCTCCGAGACATTTTGTGGGTGTGACATCTACAGAATAGTCTGGAGAGTGAGTGGTGAGGAAGTGACGACGGAGGGTTCACGGCGGGCAACGAGCGTCCGTGAGTACGCAACCTTGGTCGAAGGACCTTGCATGCATTCGTCGTGTGGTCGCTTGCTATCGTCGATGCATCGATGTAGTAAGGACCAAAGTGACGGATAAGTGTAAATACCCGAGCATGCTTGCGCGTGAGGGTGTAACGCTTGCTGGAGTAGATGGAGGGCTAGACGGTACTAGCAAATTGCTAGTAGTGGATTCTAGACAGGAAGTGAGACTCGTGGGAAAGACGAAACGGTGAAGCGACTCTCAAGACAACGGGTAGTTGGTTGCGAGAGTTGAGCCGTGATACTTGTGCCTAACCGAGCAATTCGAGTGTCTCGGATGTAGTTCCGGTAGATTAAACAGTGAAAGTAGGATCACTGCTGAAAGAGTGGTTGGTTGATTATCGAGTTACNTGAGACTCGTGGGAAAGACGAAACGGTGAAGCGACTCTCAAGACAACGGGTAGTTGGTTGCGAGAGTTGAGCCGTGATACTTGTGCCTAACCGAGCAATTCGAGTGTCTCGGATGTAGTTCCGGTAGATTAAACAGTGAAAGTAGGATCACTGCTGAAAGAGTGGTTGGTTGATTATCGAGTTACTGCCTCGAATTGAGATGGCTGAGTCATGCTTGTGTGGCCATGTGCTAGGGCAAAAGTGCCTAAGGCTCGAATTCGGAGTAGAGCGTTAGAGAGGCGTACGACGTGCGAGTGTAGATACTCGTAGAGTACGGATTTGCTTCAGCCGAGAGAGTGTGTTGGCTGTAGCACTTTAGCGTTGCTAAGTGTGAAGCGGGCCATGGAACACTCGTAAGGTTGATGGCTCACACTAGATGCTTAGGCACTTAGGAGCCGGTAATGGTACGTGTAACTCAATAGAGTATATCGTATAAGACGACGACGGCGGGTAGTGCTTGGGGACGACCCGTGCCTGGACCATTTGTGAACTGTGGAGCCTGGGCCCTTTGGGCAGGCGTAGTCAGCTGTGAGTGACAGCCGCCCGATACGTATAGGTAGGGCGGAGAGTTTTGGTCAGGACGGTAGTCCGAGCTTAGACCGGGTGCGTGGAATTCCACGTGTTGGATCATAAGATCAGGGATACACAGGGTGTGTAGTGACCCAACCCGAGGACTTGACGTGGTTTGGGGTCTTGGTTGCTCCTGTTTGGAGTGTGTGCGAACTCCCAAGTAAGGATTTCGCCCGGAAATGAGGATTGGGGCTACGATGCGAGTGAGAGACGCTGTGCGTAGTACGATAGGTTAGGCGATACGCCGATGTAGCATTACGACCGCTGGTCCACCCGTGAAAGCCGACGCAATCGGTTTAGCCAATAACTCTGTGGAGGAGTCAGAGTAAGGAAGAGAGTCCTCGAAATACGAGATTTGGACTTCGCTCAGGATCGACTAATTGTCGAGTGGGAGTGCTTCGTAAAAGCCAAAGAAGTCAAATGCATCAAAAGTGCACTGCAATGGAGTCCGTGAGAGCAAATGATGCAAGAATCTGCACTTGGCAGAATTGCTCTCGGGGACCAGTCCCTGGCGGGAGGGACCGGTTCCCGAACATGGTCTGTGCGGGTTTGCTCTCGGGGACCGGTCCCTGGCAAGGAGGGACCGGTTGCCCCGAGGCTGAGGGTTGCGACGCGCAAGGCAACCGGTCCCTGGGTCAGAGAGACCGGTTCCCGAATGCGTGAGATTGGGGAGGTCCCTCTGGGACCGGTTCCACGCAGGAAGAGACCGGTCCCCGAGTGTGAAATTTACCCAGGCAGGCTGGGTCATGTTGGAGGACTTGGGGATAATGCTCTTTTATGGGTTGAGATTCGAGATGCGCCGAAGTGGGCCATCTCTCAATAGAGCAAAGATCAAAATATGATTGGAGCACTCGCGATTGGTATTGCTTTCAAGCAATGTTGGTGATTGATTCAGGAGTACCCTGAGGTGGGAAAAGTAGATGCAAATGAGAATTCTTGCATGCCAAGTGGTGAATGGTGTCGGAGCGCGTAGTGTCGTAGAGTTTCGACTTGCGCTACCACCAAGAATGACGGAAACTCGTAATGCACTTTCGGAGTTACACATACAAAATGTGAGTGAAATTGGTCTCACATCCTCCGTAGAAGGCCTTTGGACAGTTCCAATGAGCATAAGGTCACTCCGAAATAGAAAAGTGCATTGAAACCCGTTGTTACTCGATAAATAGAGTTGGGGCTGTGAGTTGGAGTTGAAGTTATTTGAGTTTCGAGTACGAAACTCTTTTTAAGGAGGGGAGGATGTAAGGTACCGGACTTCTAAAACTATGAAGTTACGGTGTACATTTAAATGGTTCCGGTGAGGCTGCGGTGGAATGTAACATACCGGATTTTAAATATAAAAGTGAAAATAAAAAAAAAGTGTGAGATACTATTTTTATTGGATTTAGATAAGTAAAACATAAGTCAGAAGTGACTTGTGCTGAAATCGGAGCGAAAAAAGAAGATTTAGAATTTTCTGTGGAAATGGGACAGATAAATTAGCAGAAAATGTATAGTCTCAGAAAATTATGAAAATTGGAGGATATGTCAGAAATATTTTTATGAGGCTAGATATAAAGTTTTATGCCATTCTGACACCCGTAGAGTGAGAAATAAAATCCGAAAGTTATCTGATTAAGATTACAGTTCGGCACAGTTTTCGGTGACCAAACGGGGTCGAAACTGAAAACTTAAGACATATTCTTACTCAGTACGTTAAACCGAGACTGCCTGTCAAATTTGAGCTCAAACGGACATTCAGAAGGGCTCCAACTGTTCCGAACTGCTAACTGATGTGAATAGTGTAAAGTTGAGGGACTAACTTGTAAAAAGGGATTAATCCCTTCTTCTCCTTCCTCCCTCAACCGTGCAGCACACACACATGCGCCACATACACACACTCACACACGCATGGAAGGGAGAGAGAGAAACTCTCCTTTCTCTCTCTAAATCTCTCCCAAAAAGAGATGATTTTGGTGGAGATCGAAGCTCTAAGGTGGATTTCCATCTTCTCCATCTTCTTCCTCTCCATTGGAGCAAGGTTTGAAGGTAAGCTTCAAAACCCTTTTATGGTATCTCTTTGTAGTTTGGGTTTTAAGCTTCAAGAATGGATTTAAAGCTATTCTAGCATGCTAAATAGATGATTATTGCTAGAATCTAGGATCAATTTAGTTAATTCTTGCCTAGTTATAAACCTAGGGCTCAAAATGCAATTGTTGGAAAATATAAGTTGTGAATATAATTGACCCTCTTGATAACCTAATTGCATTAGTCACTGAGAGCGTTGGAAGCAACGGTTCGGGATTCGTCGAGACGGTGCGAAGGTTATTAAAGAACGGAGTTTAGGCTGTTTCCACTGGAGGCGAGGCACGTCGTAAATTCTGGGGAAACGATTTGAAGCATGGCGTGGAATAAGCAAGACCTTTAATTTGATTGTGAATTGGGAGGCCAGTTCGGGTGGTCGCACAAGAGTTTGGCTCGAACCGGATCAACGTGCGCCGCGGGGAGGCGAATTGCGAGTGACGAGAGCAATCGGAACGCAGATAAAATGGTGGGTGTGTCCATCTGAAACGCAACCGGGCCTCCCTTTTATGTCTAAGTTTTATATTGATCAAATTGCATATTGACATCTTGCATTATAGGGTGATAAATGATGGTTTGGTCCTATACCTTGCATGTTCTTTGGTAGAATAATGTATTTGGCTTAGTATTTATATCTAGCATGCTTGAGGTTTATATATGTGATGTGGAACCCTATAATGAGATGATAAGTGTGGATGGGAATTTAGTAATGTATTGGCTATTGCATTGAAAACTTGTAAAGAACGAGTAGCATCTAGTTGATAGTAAACAAAAGAACAAGTGACATATGTGACTCGTAGTGTATATGAAACCTATGGACTATATGATGATTGTAACCCTAGAGGATAGGGTATTCTCGAGACGAGGATTGGATCATGCTCATGGTCTGTTGTCAAGCAAGCATCAAGATGGCATCTTTCGAGGCACTCTATGGACGGAAGTGTAGATCGCCACTTCATTGGAGTGAAGTTGGCAAGAGATTGGCTTTAGGTCCTGATGTGCTCCAGGAAGCAGAGGACAAGGTTCGCATTGCTCGGGAGCGACTGTTGACAGCCTAGAGTAGGCAAAAGAGTTATGCTGACAAGCGTCGATGGGACTTGGAGTTTCAGATTGGTGATCATGTCTTCTTGAAAGTCTCGCCGACCAGAGGGATTAGAAGATTTGGAATCCGGGGTAAGTTGAGCCCCCGATACATTAGACCGTATGAGATTCTGGAGCGTGTAGGCCCGGTAGCGTATCGACTTTCGTTACCTCCGAACCTATCGGGTGTACACAATATTTTTCATGTATCGGTCCTTCGGAAGTACACCCATGATCCGGCTCACGTGTTGGATGCTACGCCATTGGAGCTGAAGGAGGATTTGAGCTTTGAAGAGCAACCTTTGAGGATTTTGGCTCGCGAGGTAAAAAGATTGCGAAATCGGGAGATCCCCTACGTGAAGGTGCTTTGGAGCAACCACGATGAACACGAGGCCACGTGGGAGCTAGAGAGCGCGCTGCGGGAGCGCTATCCCCATCTTTTCCAGATGGAGACTTGAGGTACTTCGTCTTTTCGAGTTTCGCGGACGAAACTCCTTTTTAGGAGGGGTGAATATAACACACTGGACCTGTGCAAATTGCGAGGTTCGAGTGATTGGATGAGTTCCGAGCTTTTCTACACTTGGTGGAGGGTCGTAAAATGTTTTCCGACCTAAAAAGTTCGAAAATCTGAGTTCTGGATGAGTCCTGAGAGTTTTTACTTTCGGGGACCGGTCCCTGGCTGGGAGAGACCGGTCCCCCCGGAACAGTATTACGGTAGCCTTAAGGCAACCGGTCCCTGGCGGGTGAGACCGGTCCCCGAGCGCATCCACGTGGGGAGAGACTGGTCCTATGCAGGGAGAGACCGGTTCCCGAACGTTGGATTTTTGGGGGCAGGCCGAGAGACCGGTCCCATGTCGGGGAGACCGGTCCCTCAGTCCGAAAACTGCCCAGTCCGGGCTGATGCAATATTGCAAATTTGAGGGGCCTCTTTGGATTTTTTTACATTAGATGGCTTATATGGCCATTTCACTCTCTCCCTTTTCTCATTTCTCTTTCTCTCACTCTCGCAACACCCTAGATAGAGAAGGAGAAGAAAGAGAAGAAGAAGAAGGAGAAGAAGAGGAGGAGGATCTAGCTTGAGGACTTGGAGCATCTTCCTCTCATTCTCTTCCCACCTTGTTGGTGCTTGAAGGTTTGGACTTGGAGCTTGCAAGAGAGGAAATCTTCACCCTTGGAGCTTGGATTGAAACTTCTAAAGAGGTTTGTTGCTTGTTCCTCCCATCTAGACCTAATTTTGGTGGATTTTGGGAGTGAAACCTTAGAATGGGAAATCTAGGGTTTATTTGGGGCTTTTTGATTTAGGGCTTTTTGAGCTAATCTAATTATATTAGAACATTGGTTTAGGTTGCTTTGGAAGGGATCTAGCTTCCATTTGAGCTTTGGAAAAGGTTTCTACACTATAGGTGAGATTTTGGCCCTTTTGCTTGGTAGGTTAATGTTTGAGCTAGGAGTTGCTCGTTTACTTCTTGTATCTCACTTTTTGATGCTCCTAGGGTGCTAGGAGACTTGTGGACATCTTCGTTGGAGCTTACGAAGGGTTCCGAGACGCTTCGGTGGGTTTGACCTAGCCGCACAATGAGAAATTCTCATTTGGGATAATTTGAGTATCGTAAATTGGAAAATCATGCATATTCATGTTAAATGTATTTATTATGAATTTTAGAATGCTTAAAATGCCTATGTTACATATAATGCATTTTGGGACCTCTATGTAGTAGAGAGTTGCATGTGGGGCTTATGGTTGCATTTAGCATTCCGGGTGGGATTTGGGACCATGTTTCTTATAGTAGAAATAACATAACATGTGTAAGTGCCCTTGAACTTAAATTCTCATTGGACATGGAACTACTACAATGCCATAAAGAGGCATTAGACAAGATTGACATGCGAAATTGTGAGCTAATATCATAAAGCGGTATTGAGCTCGGGTTATGTGTGAACCTAGTAGATAGGGCCATTGAGAGATTTGGGAATTGGAACGTGCTTGAATATAGAGTTGTCTAAGTGTCATAAAGGGCACTAAACTTAGTGGATGTTGGAACTTCACATTGTGACCTAGTGCTACATCACTTTGAGATACTAGTAACTTTTACCATGTAGAGACATGATGATTGGACTTTTGAGACGTTGACTATACTTGCTTGCCATTTGTGCTCATTCGCACATGCTTGTGAGGGTCGCTCCCCACAAGCCAGCACTCCGGAGTTGGCCTACGCGACTTATGCTCGCTCGTGCGGTATCGAGAAACCTACGGGGTCAGAGGGATAGACTCATTCCTAGAGTGAAAATGTTGGAGCTACCACCGACACTTAGGTGGCACAAGCTGGACTACCATGGGTAGGCCCTTAATTGGAAATGGAAATCGACACAGTGTTGAGAATGGATAATCACTACTAGATAGGCTCAGTAGTTAGATTACTTTGACATGTTTATAGCAGAGTGTAGAGACATGTAGTATACTTGATGGTTTACTTATTGCATCATAATATACTTGATTGCTATGATAAGAGCATAAACATTATATACTGATAGATGGGTCATGATACTTATTTGTTGCCCTATTGGGACATATTATTCATGCATTGGGCATTCTTCTTTATGAAAGAGTAAATGTACATCGCTTTGACACCGTGAAGTTTATGGTATAGTAAACTTACTAAAGCAGTTATTACTATCATTATTGTTGCTTATCGTACTTACCCTTTTCTTTCGGGGCCTAGTGGTGCATTGAGCTGAGGTCAGTAATTGCCCACTGGGAACTATAAATTATAGTTCTCACGCCCTCTGTTTTATGTCTTATTTTAGAGCCTTCCACACCGGGAGAGGCTAGGGACCGCGGAAAAGGTATCGCCTCGAGCTAGCTTGCTATCGAGGGATGCGTCGATAGGTGGTCTACCTCTCGTTATTTCCTTTTTGGAGAGGTTGAGAGTTTCACCCATGTATAGAGACCACCCCTTTTTGTACCTTTTCGGAGATGGTTATTGTATAACTTTATGACTCACTATTATTGTTTAGTATACTTTCTATCACCTTGTTATAGATGATAGATTTACTCTTGCTCTGATATCTCTAGTTGTAGATTACCTCTTTAGTTTTATTTTCTGCTGTTTTTGTAGACGCTTGATATGTGCTGACATATGGCGGGTCTGGGCGCGCTACCGGGAGGGCCTCCGTCGGTCCCGGGACGTGACAACTATTATCCTAGCTGAGAAACAAGCTTTCTACCTCTAATTCCAAGCTTTCCTTAGCTGATTTCCACTTTGGCAGCTCCAACAGCAAGGATTTTAGATGCTGAAATCTGCACTTTACCCTTACTTCACAGCCCTTTATAATTTCAGCCTACTTAATTTCTTTGTTCATCATTCTTTTAGGATGCTAATATTACTCTAACCAAAGAATACTTATCCTTCTTACCTAGCTTCCAGGCTCCACCAATTTCCTTTAATTTGAGATACTAAAGAAGCTCCATCAGCCTTCTTCAATTTGGGCGCCTAGATTCACCAAAGTAGCAGCCCTACAACACTTCACCAATTCTCCCTTTTTTTCACAGTTCCTGCAGCAGGGAATAGTTAATTTTGTGACTTATAATTCTTCTAGAGTAAATAGCATAACTCCTACTCAAGCCGAAGAAGGAGTATCTACTTACCCAAGTTCTTTTCAAGTCAAGTTTCCTCTCCTCAGCTGAAATTCCTGCTCGGCACTCAACTCAGCCAAAGCATCAAGTCTGCCCACACTAGCAGCAAGAAATACTTATATAATTCAATTCTAAGGTAATAGTTTAACTATAATCAAATACTAAATCATGTTTACCTTAATTAGGTGCTCTACTTGGTTGCTCCCAGCTCTAACAACTCAAATTTCCTGTTCAGCAGCTCCAATCAGCCCAAAATCCCTACTACTGTCAACTTCCCTACTTATTTCTTCACCTAGCAACAGCTAGTGTTAAGAGAGATAGAGAGGGAAAAAGGATGGAAAGAAGATAATGAAGAGGGGATCCCAGGCACGTAGCAGCTGCAGGGGGTAAGCTAGGGTTCAGATAAGATCAAATAATTGCACTTTACCCCTCCCAACTACTAAGACTACAGTTTTCACAAAACAGTCCCTGCTGGTTCGCAGTTCAGTCCCTGCAAGTTCGTAATTTAGTCCCTGCACTAACAAGAACCTAGCAGCAGCCATTCAAAGTCTTTTTTTGCGCGTCTAGTTCGCTTCGAACAATCCTAGTAGCTTCCAATTTATGCCAAATAACCTCTACAAGTTACCACTTCAATTTGGGAGCAATTAATTTTCGTTTTGGCATTACTTCGATCAATTTGATCAAGATTAGCCGCGTAGTCGAAATTTTCGACATATTACAATCTCCCCTCCTTAATTAGTTTCATCCTTGAAACTTAAATTCAGACCTAGTTCTCCTGGTCGAATAGATGAGGATAAGATTCGCGCATAGCTTCTTCCAATTCCCAAGTAGCTTCTCGACTCAAATGATTTCTCCATTGCACTTTCACATAGGGAATAGTGCGATTTCGCAATTCCTTTACACCACGATCCAAGATGCATATTGGATACTCTTCGTAAGTCATATTCTCCTACAATTCTACTGGTTCGAACTCCAAAACATGTCCAGGATGATGTACATATTTGCGAAGATTCGAAACATGAAACACATTATGTATTCCTTCGAACTTCGGCGGTAAAGCCAATCTATAAGCTACCGCTCCAACTCGTTCTAAAATCTCGTAGGGCCCGATGTATCGAGGACTAAGCTTTCCTCGAACACCAAATCTCTTTATCCCGCGCATTGGCGACACCTTCAAGAATACTCGATCGCCAACCGCAAACTCCAAGTTCTTTCGGCGCTTATTGGCATAACTTTGTTGCCGTGACTGGGCCGTCAACAATCTCTGGCGGACTAGGCGTACCTTCTCCTCCGTTTCTTAGAGCACATCAGGGCCAAGCACAAGTCTTTCTCCCACCTCACTCCAATGAATAGGGGATCGACATTTCCTCCCGTAAAGGGCTTCAAACGGTGCCATAGCGATACTTTCTTGATAACTGTTATTATAGGCGAACTCGGCCATTGCTAAGAAACTATGCCAACTACCCCTGAAGTCGAGTACACACGCCCGTAGCATATCCTCCAAAATCTGAATCGTCCTCTCGGACTGTCCATCGGTCTGAGGATGGAATGCTGTACTAAAATCGAGTCGTGTGCCCAGAGCATCCTGCAAACTCCTCCAGAAGTGAGATGTAAACCGCGGGTCTCGATCAGATACAATCGACGTCGGGACTCCGTGTAATCTCACAATCTCATCGAGGTACACCTGTGCTAACTTGTCCCCTGACCAAGTAGCATGAATCGGCAAGAAATGCATCGATTTCGTCAATCGATCAACAATCACCCAAATAGTGTCATGTCCAACCTGCGAGCGAGGTAATCCAACAATAAAATCCATCGCAATGTTCTCCCACTTCCAAACAGGAATAGGTAGACTCTGCAACTTTCCTGCAGGGAATCGACGCTCAGCTTTCACTTGCTGACAGGTCAAACACTGCGCCACAAACTGTCCAATATCTTTCTTCATCTCAGGCCACCAATAATGCACTTTAAGATCTTTGTACATCTTAGTGCCACCTGGATGTATACTATAAGGTGACTGATGAGCTTCCTGTAATATAGCTGTAACACACTGAACTTTTGCAAATGGCAAGGTTCGAGTGTTTGATCTGTGTTTCGAGTTTTTTCAGATTTTCTGGAGGGTCGTGGACAGTGGTCCGACCCATGGCTCGCATCCCGAATCCACGCGCCAACCCTCCTTCCGGAGCTCGTAGAATAGATGATTTGTGGTGATACAGACTTAGAATACCATAAGCGATGAGGGTTCACCTTCTAATCAAACATCAACTTGATTCATAGAGAAATTCTCAAGTTAATACCTAAGAATCAAATTGATGGTTGATAATTCGAAAACATGAAATCAAGTTTTTAGAGTTTTAGATAGGTAAACATTCTAAGCATTATACTCTATGATGACCCCCATGGCTTATTTATAAGTTTAGGAGACTTAGAATTAGACTAGGATTGCAAAAAGTCTATTTTAAAAACTGGCGTCGTCCTCAGGGACCGGTCCTCTCAAGGAGACCGATCTATGAGAGACCGGTCCCTCGGGTGGGAGACCGGTCCTTCGCTGCGTGCTCGAAAAACTCATGCTCGGGAACCGGTCTCACTTCCTAAAGACCGGTTGCCTCAACATTCTACGCAGTAAGGACCCTCGGGGACCGGTCTCTCAACCTTGGGACCGGTCCCTAAACACTGAAAACTTCAGATTAAGTTTTCTAAGGCAATCCAAGTCTTCTAAACTTATAGTTAAACATACCACAAATGATCTACCATTCATACCTGAGGTGCCGAGCTTTACGAATGAGTCTTTGATCTTCATATTGAATCTTCTCTTCAAAACTTTGCGATCAACTCTTCAAGACTCCATTCGACTTCATGAAATCCGCCAACCTAGAAAATCCTTAACAATCTCCCCCTTTGGCGATTTCGTGACAAAAACATAATACAACACTCGTACACAACTCAGAAATAATAAAAAGAAAATCATCGCAATCACCAAACGATAATCTCCTGCATGATCGATCCAATAAAGTAAAAATTACATGTATCTCACAAACCTAATACAAACTCTATGACTTAGACATGGAGTCTTGAAGTCTTGAAGGTTCCTGTAAAAACAATCTCAAAACAGAGTCAAGATTCAAGAGTTTCTTTAATGACTAAACATAAACATCATACAGTCAAGTCTACAGTCAAGTCAAGAGTCCAAAATCTAAAAACATAAAAACATAGCATCTAAGCATCATCTAAACATAGTATCTAAGCGTCATCAACTAAGCATCATCATCATGCATCATCATCATCATCATCATCATCATCATCTACTCCCCCTTTTTGTCAAGAAAATGCCAAAACGACAAAAGGAGGAACCCTGCACCACTTAGTCTAAGTCATCACCCTGCGGAGGAAGATCGGAACTACAACAACCCAATTTATCAAAGATTGCTTTCATTAAATGTTTAATCTTGCTCACATCCTTCCTTATCTGAGCCTGATCCGCTGATAACTTCTGAAGCTCTTCGAATAATCGTTGTTGCTCACGATAAATGGATGACACCGATACATCTTCATCAGAAGTCTCCACAGAAGGATGAGACGGCGCAGCTGGAGGCGGAGAAGGTCGCTGAGATGGGGATTGAAGTTGCACAAATGACTTCACAAAAGTCGACTCACTAATCCATCCCAGACTATGCTTATAGGTTGCACAACGCGTATCCACATCAAATAGTCGCAAAATCCTCATGATGATTAATAGGAAGGGCAACCGCTCATTCTGACCTGAAGTCTTAATATCCTTCGCCATTCTCCGCCAAATCAGAAACGGAATGTTCAAATTGATGTTCCTGGCCTTAACAATATCCAGGTTACCCAACAGATACATGTATAGAATGCGTTCCCATCTCAATATCTTCGTGTTCATCAGAGACAAAATGTTATAACAAACAACAAAGTTCAGAAACTTGTATTCCATCTTCAAATCTTTAGACATTATTAAAATTCCATTCGACTCTGTACCCGGCATACAAATGGCATTCAAAACACGTTGCCAATCACGAAACGAATCAAAACCTGCCTGCAAATACCATCAGTTCGAGCAGACATCTCCAGTACTGATGCTATAGTATCAGGCGTGATTGTCAACTCCACACCTCGCACTGAAGTAGTGAACATGTAAGGGCCACCGTCAGGCTCACTCAGATGTCCTGCTCGCATATAAAATTCTCTAATAAGCTCCAAACAGTATCCAATTTGCTCAGGGAACTCACAAATCTTATGAAGATTCCCATTTTCAAATAGAGCTTGAAACGCCGAAACACACTCAATGATATTAGCGACTCCAACTGCATGCTCACCAGTACATTGTTTTGAAGAATACATAGAGCGACGACGTGATGGAACATCCTGAACACTGTGCCGCGGAGGCTCTGAAACAAGCTCTCGAATCTCAAAACCCCCAGACTTCCTCCGACCTTCATATTCAGTAGCTTTTTCTTTTCCCTTGTCAACAACCTTTTCTTTGCCCTTTCCTTTTCCTTTCGCCTTATCCTTTTCTACAGCTGCGGGTGCTTTACCCTTTTTCTTTGAAAGCACTTCTGGTGTAAGTGCCTCCCAATCAGGTTGATCAGCTTCTGATTCCTCGGCCTCTTCGCCCGGCAAATATTCGCTTCCCTCATCCTCCGGTTGTCGCTCAACCGGTTGTTTTGCCGACGATCGTTGTCGCTTGCTTCCCCGACCACCACCGGCCATGAGAAACATGAGCACAAGTAGCCACGAATACATGTTTAAAAAACTCCTGTTGAACACAAAAATTTATGCATATTGAACATAAGAACATTTTACCCTTTGATGTCAACAAGTTTTGCAAAATGATATGAAATTAGCTAGATGATCCTAGGGCCACAAAAACATAGAAAAATCATGCAACAAATACCAGCAAAAATTCAGTTTTTGAAACATAATCGAAAACCTAGGTTTTAACAGTAAAACCTCGAAAAATTGGGCAAATCTATGAACCAGATCATGCAGTAACGCAATGGAATGTTGAACAACATGTTTAGTATTAAGGTCAACACAAACAAAAAAAGATTCAACAAGGTTTCAAGATCAAATCCCAAAAACACAAAAATAAATCACATTTTCGGAATACATGAGAGAAATGATATGAAATCTGAAGATCTTACCGAAAACACGTGCAAATCGACAAGGAACACAAGCAAAATCTCACTGAAGATGTCTAGGGCGCGTAGGTAAAATTTTAGAGAAGATGGTAAAGTGTAAATCAAGAACGAACCGAGCCCCTTATATCGGGTTGGGCGGAGAGACCGGTCTCTCCAAGGCTGGGACCGGTCCCAGAGCCAGAATGTCCAAGAAATTTTATTTCAAGTTCAAAGATTTTTCAAAAAAATTTATATGATATGTAAAGATCCCCCAATACAAAAATAACCAATTTTCATCCCCAATGACTTCAAATAAAATTTCATAAATAAATTTTGAAACATCAATTTCAAGGATATTCCAAAAGTCAGAAATTGCTTATCCGAAAACCAAATAAAATTCTAGATAAGTATAAAATAAAATTCCACACATCATGCAAGATCTAAAAATTAATTGTATTGTTTTATCCTCATATTTACTAAAATAATGAATAAATACATCTCACACTCGTGAAATTAAAATAATATATTCAAATTGAGTTATGCACAATATTCGAGATAGGAGTGGCTCTTTAAGAATCTTTTTAACATTCCACCTTATATCACCTAGGAGATGTATGGCTCTTTGAGCATCCTTTTTTTATTTTATCATCTCCAAAATATCTCAAATCATTAATTTTTAAAGTATTTTCTTTTTGTCTTATAGAGATACTTCAATCAACATGTGGTAGCTGCACATACTGACCGGACGACCGGGGTGGTAGCTCTTTCCTCCATGTGGTGGTAGTTTTCACACTCCCAACAGGGATGTAACTCTTTCCACATCTTTTGAATTTAAGAAATTTTCATAACCGAAAAGACTCCCCCTAAATTAGTGCAACCGTCAAATCAAAAATATTATCACAATTTCAAAAACAGAGAAACAATTATTCATCTCATAGCTAATAATCAAACAAAATAATTGCAACGTTCAAAGTTCGAAGCATGAGGTGTTGAATTTAATTCAATATACTAAAACAGAATTTGAATGATTTAAGCTTGAATTTAATTCAATATACTAAAACAGAATTTGAATGATTTAAGCATTCAAAAATTATGACAATGAGAATAACATTGACAGTGATCAATCAAAATATAATATGAAACAATTAAAGCCATATGGTAGAGCTCACAAAAACCAATTTATATTCCAAAAACATAACATTGACAGTGACACCATTCATGAAACTCAATCATCTCTCAAAAATAATCATAGAAAAACCGAAAAACATGCACAGAAACAAAATGCAATATGCGCATGATCTATGGCCCAGTAGAATGCATCTAGGTTGAAGGATTTATACAAATAGCCTTTCTTAAATGTAGAAAACGTTTTTGATCTAAAGGCTTAGTTAAAATATCCGCAAGTTGATTTTCAGTTGAAATATATTCAAGTTGAAGAACGTTTGATTCAACCAATTCTCTTAAAAAATGATATCTTAGTTCAATATGCTTTATTCGTGAATGTAAAATAGGGTTTTTTGAAATATTAATAGCACTCGTGTTGTCACATAGAATTGTAAAAGTGGTGGACGGAATTCGATAGTCGCTCAGTAAGCTTTTCATCCACAACAACTAAGTGGAGCAACTACCATCAGAGATATACTCAGCCTCGGCAGTAGAGAGTGCAATACAGTTTTATTTTTTACTATGCCAAGCAACAAGACAATGACCAAGATAGAAACATGCTCCACTGGTGCTTTTTCTATTATCTGCTGAACCAGCCCAATCCGCATCCGAGTAACCAATCAAATCCAAAGATGTTCCCTTCGGATACCATAGGCCAAATGCGGTTGTTCCTTTAACATACCGAATAATTCTCTTAACCGCTTTCAAATGAATCTCCTTAGGATTAGCTTGATAGCGAGCACAAATTCCAACACTAAATGCAATATCCGGTCTACTTGCAGTCAACTATAATAAGCTCCCAATCATGCTCCTATACTGTTTCTCATCTACACTTTGTCCTTCCGGATTCAATCCAAGTCCTTTGTTACTTGTACCCATTGGAGTATCAAAATCCTTTGCATTGTCCAGGCCAAACTTCTTAACCAAGTCTTTTGCATATTTGGATTGACACAAGTGAATTCCTTCTTTAGTTTGTTTAACTTGAAGTCCAAGAAAGTAATTAAGCTCCCCCATCATCGACATCTCAAACTCGCTTGTCATCATCTTTGCAAATTCAGTGGCATCTTTATCCTTAGTTGCCCCAAAAACAATGTCATCAACATAAATTGGTGCCACAATAAAATCATTTTTCGAGTGTTTTACAAAAAGAATTCTATCTGCTCCCCCTCGGTTGTAGCCTTTTTGTAAAAGATATTTTGTCAAACGTTCGTACCATGCTCGCGGTGCCTGTTTGAGTCCATAAAGTGCCTTTTTCAATCGAAAAACATGGTCCGGAGATTTTGAGTCTATAAAACCTTTTGGTTGTTCAACATAAACCTCTTCTTTTAAAAATCGGTTTAAAAATGCACTTTTGACATCCATTTGAAAAAAGAGTAATTTTAAAATGACAGGCTATCGCAAACAATATACGAATTGATTCAAGACGAGCAACTGGGGCAAAGGTTTCATCAAAATCTATTCCCTCAATTTGTGAGTATCCCTGAGCAACAAGTCTTGCTTTGTTTCTAACAATAGTACCATCCTCATTTTTCTTATTCTTAAAAATCCATTTGGTACCAATTATGTGCTGTTGCTTAGGTCGTGGCACTAATTCCCACACATCATTACGAACGAATTGACCAAGTTCCTCCTGCATAGCATTTATCCAATATTCATCCAAAAGAGCTTCGTCAATATTCTTAGGCTCAATTACAGATACATAACAAGAAAATTCGCATTGAAGTTGTCTTCTCGTCCTCACACCAGTATGAGGATCTCCTATCACATTGGATAATGGGTGATCTTTTGACATTTTCGTTGGTACGGTCTCAGATGATGTACTTGGAGTTTCAGATGAGTTGCTTGGGGTTTCAGATGAATCATTTGATGCAGTAATTTCAGACGATGCCGGATTATCAGATGCAGAAATATCATCATTCACAGGTAATACAAATGAAGAATCATTATTATCATCAATCAAGGTATCTGATGAACCATTCACAGAAGATCTTACTGAAGAAGCTTCGTCTACTTTTATATTGATAGATTCTATCACCGTCTTAGTTTGTAAATTGTACGCACGATAAGCACGACTTATAGTAGAATAACCAAGAAAGATCCCCTCGTCACTTCGGGAGTCAAATTTTCCAAGATTTCACGATCCCGAAGGATAAAACACTTACTCCCGAAGACACGAAAGTATTTAATATTAGGTTTTCTACCAAGCCAAAATTCATACGGAGTATTCAAAGTACCTGGACGCACATAAATCCGATTGATAACATAGACGGCCATGTTAACCGCTTCGGCCCAAAAATGTAAAGCAATTTTCTTACTATGAAGCATAACACGTGCCATCTCTTATACAACCCGATTTTTGCGTTCAACAACTCCATTCTGTTGAGGTGTATAGGGAGCAGAGAATTCATGTTTAATACCTTTTGAAACACAAAAATCAACAAATTTTGAATTTATGAATTCTCCCCCTTGAACACTTCGAATGCGCATAATTTTATCATTATGTTCATTCATAAGACGGAGACAGGTTTCGGAAAAAGAATCAAAAGTATCTGCTTTCTCACGCAAGAAAGCAGACCATACATATCGAGTAAAATCATCAACAATAAGTAAGATATATCGTTTTCCACCCAAACTTTGAATTCTAGAAGGTCCCATCAAGTCCATGTGAAGTAACTCTAAGGGTTTAGATGTCCCTAAGTTGTTCAAATTCTTATGTGTGGACCTAGTTTGCTTTTCCAGTTGACAACCCCCACACATAGCATTCTCTTTGAAATCTATCTTAGGTACACCTCTAACAATCTCCTTCTTCGAAATTTTAGATAATTCCTTAAAGTTTTTGTGACCTAGACGTTCATGCCATAGTGTTTCAGTCTCTAATGTCGCTAGGTTACACTGCTCATTTGAGGCACTAGGAACTACATAGAAATTATTTTGTGACCTAACACCTTTTAAAAATAGAGAGTCATCATCAAGTGTCACAATGCATTCCTTAGCAGAAAATTTCACGGAATACCCGTCATCACACAATTAACTTATACTTACGAGGTTTGACTTAAGCGCCTTAACATAGAAAACATCATTCAAGATGGGGCCATCCGAGATAGTAATTGTTCCTTTTCCAATAATTTTGGATGACCAACCGTCTCCGAAAACAACAAGCCTCCGGAGATTTTGTTCAAGGAAGTAAACCAATTTTTATCGCCGGTCATATATCGGGAACAACCACTATCTAGATATCAAGAAGTATTATCGTAAGCATGAAGTGATGTGTGAATGATGCCTGGGAAGAGTTCACCTTTGCGCACCCAAACCTTACGTGTTTTGGGTTGCGTCGGTTGACTTGCTTTTGGTGATCGTGTCTTGTCGACGATTTGAGTTAACTTCTTCTTGGGATCATCCTTCTTCGGCTTCCAAGCTTGTTTTTTCTTAAGATCATCCTTCTCAGACGTCCATGAATGTTTTGCCTTTGAGTTTGAATCATTCATCCTTGGCTTCCAAGATGTCCTTTGGTTCAAGGATGTTGTAGGATTCTTCGACTTTAGTTTGCAGAACCTTTTCACATGACCTACAACACCACAAAGATGACAAGTTTTATTAGCAAAAGAATTCTTTGGAGGAATGAATATACCTTGAGGCTTAGGGGTCGGTTTCGTCGAAGGTTCGCCAATTTTCTCAACTCCTTGATCAATGTACGTCCGTTCATATCCAAGACCGAATTTGTTTGTTTGACCAAGTCCTAACATCTTGTTGAGTTTGCTAGTGCTAGACGAAAATTGATTTAAATCCGATTTGAGTTGAATAATCGTCTTGGTGAATTCCATATTGGATTCTCTAGCTTCGGTGTATTGCTTGGTGAGAAAATTGATATTCTCAACGTACGACTCCTTTTCCTTCTCAACCAAAGTACATTTATCTAATAAAGAATTGTAGGACTTAGTCAAACCATCCTTTTCTTGTTCCAGACTTTTATTTAGCACCTCTAATCTTGCTTTTTCTTGATCCAGATCGTACAAACTTCGTCGCAACTCTTGTTGTGTTTAGCTATCTTCTTTGACTCAACAACAAGTTGATGATATGCGGCGACCATGTCATCTTCATCCGATTCTTCATCTGATGAGTTCTCCAATGTAGATTTTTCGTGTAACGGAGACATAGAAATAGATTCAGAGGATGCTAAACACATAAAGGTTGAATCCTATGCAATAAGTGCCGTGGAATTAACATCCTCATCACTTGAGGTTGAATCGTCAGAAGTGGAGTCATCCCAAGTAATAGCTTGTATCGTTTTCTTTTTCAAAGACTTTTTATTTCGACAATTCGATGCAATATGGCCAAATCCTCTACATTTATAACATTGAATTTGATCTTCACTTTTCTTCTCTTTTGTAGAGTCCTTTTGAAAGTTTTCCGATTTTTTGAACTTTGACGAAGAAGAAGACGAACTCCCTTTTGATTTGTTTGGCTTGGAGGGAGTTGACTTGGAAGGAAATTTCTTTCTAAAGTTCCAACAGAACTTTTTAGTCAAAAGTGCCATTTGTTTCTCAAACTCTTCCAAGGTTACGTCCGAGTCCGAGTCCGAATCCGAAGAAGAAAGTTCCACGTTGCCTTCTTTTGTTGATTTGAGTGCCATACCTAAAGCTTTAGAAGACAACTTAGAAGAAGATGAATTAGAAGGAAAAGTCATCTCATTACTTTGAAGTGCACCAACTAATTCTTCTACTTTTAACTCATCCGGATGTTTTACCGTTTCTATGGCTGCAACCTTAGGACAAAATCGTCCGGGAAGGGTTCTCAAGATTTTTCTAACAATTTTAGAGTCCGAAATTTTCTCTCCCAAATTTGCACATGTATTGATAATATCTTGCAAACGAGTATAATACTCAGTAAAGGTTTCATGTTCTTCCATACGAATAGAATCGAACTGACTAGTCAACATTTGCAATTTTTGAACCTTTACTAAGTTTGTACCCTCATGTGTAATTTGTAAAGTGTCCCAAATCTCTTTGGCAGTTTCACACGCCGAAACACGAGAAAATTCGGTTTGATTCAAAGCATTGAATAAAGCATTGATACCCTTTCCGTTAAATGAAGATAATTCATTTTCGTCTTTCGTCCACTTATTCCTAGGTTTGGGAACGCTAACATCCTCGACAACTTCGGTAGGATGTTTCCACCCGAATTCAATTGATTGCCAAACCCGCTCGTCAATGGCAATAAGAAACGCTCTCATACGAACTTTCCAATAAGCGTAATTAGTGCCATCGAAGAGAGGGGGTCGATTGATGTTACCGCCCTCGGCCATAGTTTACAACCTATACCCGCTCTGATACCACTTGTTAGTTATGGATCCCGAGGATCTAAAAGGTAAATAACACCTAGAGGGGGGTGAATAGGTGTAAACGGCAAAAATCAAAACTCTCGATGCAAAATAAAACTAAATAGTGAAAAATAAAAACAATACACCGAGATTTAACGTGGAAAAACTTCAATCCGGAGTGAAAAACCCACGGGACCGATCACACGAAGAAATTCACTAAGAAAACTTAAGTACAAGTGATTTACCCAAAATACACGACTCAATTTACCGAATTCTTGATGTAGATTGTCTTCGCCGGTCCTTGATCGATCGGAATCCTCCAATCGATCCCGCCGCAACTCCTTGCCGCGCCAACACCTCGAATCCTCAAGGCGTCCACCGAATCCTCGGCCTCACGCGAAATCCACGCGCCAACCCTCCTTCCGGAGCTCGTAGAATAGATGATTTGTGGTGATTGAGACTTAGAATACCATAAGCGATGAGGGTTCACCTTCTAATCAAATATCAACTTGATTCATGGAGAAATTCTCAAGTTAATACCTAAGAATCAAATTGATGGTTGATAATTCGAAAACATGAAATCAAGTTTTTAGAGTTTTAGATAGGTAAACATTCTAAGTATTATACTCTATGATGACCCCCATGGCTTATTTATAAGTTTAGGAGACTTAGAATTAGACTAGGATTGCAAAAAGTCTATTTTAAAAACTGGTGTCGTCCTCAGGGACCGGTCCTCTCAAGGAGACCGGTCTGTAAGAGACCGGTCCCTCGGGTGGGAGACCGGTCCCTTGCTGTGTGACAGAAAACACAACATTCGGGAACCGGTCTCTCATGCCAGAGACCGGTCCTTCGCTGCGTGCTCGAAAAACCCATGCTTGGGAACCGGTCTCACTTCCCAGAGACCAGTTGCCTCAATATTCTACGCAGTAAGGACCCTCGGGGACCGGTCTCTTAACCCTGGGACCGGTCCCTAAACACTGAAAACTTCAGATTAAGTTTTCTAAGGCAATCCAAGTCTTCTAAACTTATAGTTAAACATACCACAAATGATCTACCATTCATACCTGAGGTGCCGAGCTTTACGAATGAGTCTTTGATCTTCATATTGAATCTTCTCTTTAAAACTTTGCGATAAACTCTTCAAGACTCCATTCGACTTCACGAAATCCGCCAACCTAGAAAATCCTTAACAACAACGCTTCAAACGAAGCCATCTGAATGCTTGTTTGATAGCTGTTGTTGTACGCAAACTCAGCCAATCTCAAATGTCGATACCACCCTCCTCCAAAGTCCAGGACGCATGCTCTCAGCATGTCCTCTAGAGTCTGAATGGTCCTCTCTGACTGACCGTCTGTCTGTGGGTGGAACACTGTGCTGAAATGCAGCTGAGTACCCAAGGCTGTTTGTAAACTCTTCCAGAAGTGCGATACAAACCTCGGGTCCCTGTCCAATACAATCGACCTCGGCACACCATGTAGCCTGACAATCTCTTCCAGGTAGCTGTGCGAGTCTCTCTCTCGACCAGGTGGCCTGAACTGGTAAGAAGTGAGCAGATTTGGTCAGTCTGTCCACTATTACCCAAATCGCATCATAGCCACCCTGTGCTCTCGGTAACCCTACGACAAAATCCATCGTGATATACTCCCATTTCCACTCGAGCACTGGCAGACTCTGAAGCTTGCCAGCAGGTACTTGATGCTCGGCCTTTACCTATTGGCAAGTCAAACAATGAGCCACAAACCTGCCAATGTCCCTCTTCATTCCATTCCACCAAATCTGTGCCTTTAAATCCTTATACATCTTGGTTCCACCTGGGTGAACCGTATAAGGGGAACAATGAGCCTCTCTCCAAATGTGCTCTCGGATCCCTAAATCCATAGGCACACATAGTCGGTCCCTGTACCGTAGTACTCCCGAACTGTCCACAGTAAAACCCTCAGCCTGTCCCCGATCTAGCTGCTCTCGAATCCTTGACATGTGTGGGTCTCCACTTTGTTTCTCTCAGATCCTATCCAGCAGAGTGGGCTGCAAAACCATAGACATCAGTCTCGCAGTAGACCCAGGGGACACTATCTCGAGTCTCAGCCGCTGTAGCTCCTCGAGTAACGGTCTCTGCTTTGTGATAATCAAACTCAGGCTCTGCACTGCCTTCCTGCTCAACGCATCTGCTACTACATTCGCCCTGCCGGGATGATACTGAATACTAATGTCATAGTCCTTCAGTAACTCCAACCACCGGCGCTGCCTCAGGTTTAGCTCCTTCTGTGTGAACAGATACTTGAGACTTTTATGATCAGTGAAAACCTCGCAACACTCGCCATACAAGTAATGCCGCCACAACTTTAATGCAAAGACTACCGTGGCAAACTCCAAATCATGTGTAGGATAATTCTTCTCGTACTCCTTTAACTGCCGTGAAGTATAAGCAATTACCCTACCATGCTGCATCAGCACACAACCCAATCCACTGTGCGATGCATCACTGTAGATCACAAATCCTTCCCCCATCACAGGGAGGGCAAGGATAGGAGCTGACGTCAACCTCTGTCTCAACTCATCAAAGCTCCTCTGACAATCCTCACTCCAGATGAATCTAATCCCCTTTCGAGTCAATCGAGTGAGCGGGGTGGAAAGCTTCGCAAAGCCTTCCACAAACCGACGGTAATATCCTGCCAGTCCCAGGAAACTCCGCACCTCAGTCGCCGTCGTCGGTCTGGGCCAATCTCGAATAGAATCAATCTTCCTCGGATCCACTGCTACCCCCTCTGCTGAAATCACATGGCCCAAGAAAGCAACCTCCCATAACCAGAACTCGCACTTCTTTAACTTGGCATACAACTTCTTCTCTCGCAGAAGCTGTAGCACAGTTCTCAAGTGCTCCTCATGCTCGGCATCGCTCCGGGAGTATATCAAGATATCGTCGATGAAGACTACCACAAACCTGTCCAAGAACGGCTTGAACACTCTGTTCATCAAATCCATGAATGCGGCAGGGGCATTCGTCAATCCAAAAGGCATCACTGTGAACTCATAATGCCCGTACCGAGTCCGAAAAGCCGTCTTGGGAACATCCTCGGCCCTCACCCTCAACTGGTGGTAACCTGACTGGAGATCAATCTTCGAGAAGACACAAGATCCCTGCAGCTGATCAAACAAATCATCAATGCGCGGTAAAGGATACTTGTTCTTGATGGTCACTTTATTCAGCTTCCAGTAGTCTACACACAGCCTGAGTGAACCATCCTTCTTCTTAACAAATAACACGGGCGCTCCCCAAGGCGACACACTGGGTCTCACAAACTCCCTATCCATCAGATCCTGAAGCTGCGCCTTTAGCTCTCTCAGCTCTGCCGGTGCCATCCGGTAAGGTGCCTTTGAGATTGGTGCAGTTTCAAGAACTACATTAATCACAAACTCTATCTCCCTCTCTGGTGGCATTGTAGTCAACTCAGGGGGAAACACATTTGGAAACTCGCGGACTATAGGGATATCCTCGAGTCCCGGCGCCGCCATAGGCACCTCTACAACCGCCGCTAGAAAAGCAATACATCCACTACTCAGCATCTGTCGAGCCCTCGCCGAAGATATCTAGGTGGCAAACAATGTGCTTCTGCAGTCTCTGAAAGTGAACTCCTCCTGGCCTGGCTCGCGGAATGTCACTGTCCTCGCTCCACAATCGATAGTAGCATAGTACCGCGTCAGCCAATCCATACGAGCACAACGTCGAAGTCCTGCAGCTGCCCTAACACCAACAGGTCTGCGGGCATGATCCACGAATCCAACTGCACCGGACACGACAAGCAACACTCAACAACCTGCAAAACATGGTCCGGGANCGGCGCCGCCGTAGGTACCTCCACAACTGTCGCTAGAAAAGTGATACACCCACTGCTCAGCATCTGTCGAGCCCTCGCCGAAGATATCCAGGTGGCAAACAGCGCGCTCCTGCAGCCTCTGAAAGTAAACTCCTCCTGGCCTGGCTAGCGGAACGTCACCGTCCTCGCTCCACAGTCGATAGTAGCATAGTACCGCGTCAGCCAATCCATACGAGCACAACGTCGAAGTCCTGCAGCTGCCCTAACACCAACAGGTCTGCGGGCATGATCCACGAATCCAACTGCACCGGACACGACAAGCAACACTCAACAACCTGCAAAACATGGTCCGGGATCTGCACCTCTCGTGCCTGTGACAATGCTCCTAACTCTAGACCATGCAACAATGCGAATGCTCGGCTAACAAACGAATGAAATACTCCGGTATCAAAAAGGGTACGAGCTCTAATGCCGAAAATCAAAATAATACCTGCCACCACCCGGTCGGCTGCTCTAGAGTCCTCCACCTGGGCTGCATAGACTCTGCCACTCGGAGCCTGCTGTCGCTGCTCAGCCTGACGCGGCACAGACGACCTATCCTCCTGGTAGAAACTCGAACTACTCTAGAAAACTGTGGGGATGCTGGCTGCGCTGATGCTGTGGATGGTGCTGGTGATGCTGCACGAGGACAAGATGACCTCATATGTCCGGGCTGACCGCAAATGTAGCAACGACCCTCTCTCTGCTCACACTGCCGGGGCCAGTGTGGTCCCCCGCAGATCACACACTGCGGCGTCCTGGGTAACTGTCCCTGCTGGCGGCCTCCCCTGGAACGCTGACGCCCCGAAGACCCACGACCCTGAGAGCATGATCGTGGAGGCCTCGGTGGACGTCTACTACTTGACCGTCCTCCGTCATCTGGAAAAGGGCGCTTCCTGTCCTGACTCTGTCCCATGGCATGGGTCCGCTCACGGATCGAAGCATCACCTCTCTCAACCCAAAGAGCCTGCTCCATCGACGCGTCCAAGGTCCTCAACCTTTGCGCATGTACCAACTGAAAGATCTCGGGTCTCAAACCCTACTCAAAGAGGTAAACTCGGTGCGCCTCATCCCTGGCTACGAACGGCACACAGTTTAGGAGTCGGGTAAACTCACGGATATACTCCTGAACTGGTCGATCCCACTGCTGGATCATCTTCAGGTCCTCCTCGAGCTTCTGTTTCACACTATTGGGAAAATACATCTGAAACAGCATTCCACAGAACTCGTCCCACCGCATCTCCAGTGCTACAAGCCCATAACCTCGCCTCACTCTCCTCCACCAGGCGTGAGCGTCGCCAGACAAGCAGTGAACACCCAGGGGTACCTGCTCTCTCTCTGGAATGAATAGATCCTCGAAGAGCTTCTCCATCGTACTGACCCAGCCCTCAACAACCCACGCCTCAGTACAACTGCCATCGAAAATCGGCGGATCAAAACGGCGGAAACGAGTCAACCTCTCTGTGATCCGCTCCTGCTCGGCCTCTGTCATCTGCACTGGCCCTCTAGCAGGCGCAACTGGCACTGCAGGAGGCTCCACTGGCGGGGGCATAGCTGTGGCTGGTGCTGTCGCTGAAGTAGTCGGGAGTGGAACATCCTGCTCTGGTGCTCTCGGTACTGTACTTGGGGGTGGAACTAGCCTTTCGCACATCCTCTCTAACAACTCCCCCTGCCGCCTCGTCACCTCAGTCAAGGCAGCTAACTGTGCACTCAGATCGGGCGATGCGCTAGCCTCAGGTAGCGCACTCGGCTCCACAACAGGGGGTACACTCGCCTACGGTCGAGTACTACGCTCCGTCTGCTCTGGCATCTCGGAAGGTCCCACGCGATCCTACGTCAACTGGGCACGCTCCCGCAACGATGGTTGACCTCGGCGATGATACATAGCTGAAAGAAACAGAACAGGGTCAGACACAATACAACCACTCTCGACCCAATCAATGAAAGTCTGGAAGGCGGCCCCTGTTTTTTTTCAAAATTATGTCGTCTGGAGCCAACATAATTTTTTTCAGGCCAAAATAGGAACTCCTTCAATCACTCACTCCACTCTAGGATGAGTTAGAATAATTAATTATTGACTATCGCATTAATCACGGCTCTCGCATTTTGCCTTCCTAAGGTTTGCCCACTTAGGTTGACCCTCTGTAAACCTAATTGATAGGTAACTGAACGTGTTGGAAGCGACGGTTCGTCGATTCGTTGAGCAGGTGCGACGTTCTGGCTAAAACAAGTGTTGTTGGTTCGTGTTGACCTAGGGAGCCGAGGTGGCTTCCATAAATTGTGGATCGGATTCCTAGCATCGTAACGAAGAACCGAAGACCCTTAATTTCCGGATCGCGAATCGGAGGTCGTAAGGTGGTCGCGCGTGGATTGGGTCGAGCCGTGCGGCGTGCGCCGCGGGAGGCCAATTGCAAGTGACGACGAGCAATCGGAACGCTATAACAGGTGGGTGGTGACCATCCCGAAGCAGTTGAACTGCTCCCTATGTCTAAGTTATATATTGATCAATTTGCATATCGAAGTCTTGCATTATAGGGTGATAATTGATGGTTGGTTCTATATATGTATTGCATGCTTCTTGGTAAAGTAATGCATTTGGCTTAGCAATTGTATCTAGCATGCTTGAGGTTTATATATATGTGATGTGAAACCCTATAATAAGATGATAAGTATGGATGAGAACTTTGTAATGCATTGGTTATTATATTGGAAACTCTAATCGTCATTGATCAAGTTGCATATTGTGATATTGCATTATAGGGTACAAAATGGTATTGTTACATGTTATGTCATGCTAGTGGTAGTGTAGTGTTAATGGTTTAATACTTGTACCTAGTATGCATGGGATTGAGACATAGTGTTGTGAAACCCTATAATGGCATGATCAATGTGGATTAAACTCTAGTTGGATGACAACCTAGTGAACATGTGCAAGTACAGTATTGAGAACCTTAAACTGTGACGAGTGGCATCTAGTTAACAATGAACACAGAACGAGTGGCATCTAGTTAACATTAAACATGAGAACCTTAGTGTAGTCGAAGCACTATGAGATTGAGTACTAGAATACCTATTGGTTCTATGTTGACACTATCCTTAGTTGATAGTGTCACGCCCCGGGACCGGCAGAGGCCCTCCCGGTAGCGTGCCCACACCCGCCATATGTCGGCACATATAAGGCGTCTACATCAACAGCGGAAAATAAAACCAAAGATAGTTTGCAACTAGAGATATCAGAGCACAAGTAGATCTACCATCTATAATAAAGCGAGAGGAATATACTAAAACAATAAGAGTGAAATATCAAGTTATACAATAATTGTCCAAAAAGGTACACAAAAGGGTGGTCTCTAAAATATTGGTACAGCTCTCAACCTCTCCAAAATAAAAAAATATCGAGAGGTAGACCACCTATCAACTTGTCACTCGCTGAAGAGCTACGCCCTTCCCATGGTCCCTAGCCTCTCTCGGCGTGGAAGGCTCTGAAAGAAAATATAAAACAGAGGGCGTGAGAACTATAATTTATAGTTCCCAGTGGGCAATTACTGACCTCAGCTCAACGCACCACTAGGCCCCAAAGAAAGGGTAAGTCTAAAAGAGAGCAATAATAACGAATAAATTACATTTATGAAAGCATAACAAAAATGCTAAGCTATTATATTGCAATTAAATATGGTGTTAATATGATTCACCTTTACTTTGTCCCCAAGCCTCTCTGTAACATACTAGACCTTTGCAAATAGCGAGGTCGAGTGTCTGGTGTGTGTTCCGAGCTTTTCCACATTTTGTGGGAGGTCATTGACAGTGTCCCGACCTATGGTTCGAGTCCCGAGAATCGTGGTTTAAAGCTGTGCGCCAAAATCCAAAAAGTTGGATTTTTGGTCAGCCCTCGGGTAGCCTTCAGCAGGCTGTGTACCGGTACGGGCTTGGTAGCTGTACCGGTACGGGGTTGATGGCTGTACCGGTACGGGCCCGCGTACCGGTACACAGACGGCTTTTCGGCCAAACCCGAGGCTCGGGTTTGCGTTTTTGTGGGTGGTGTACTGGTACACAATCCCGTGTACCGGTACACAGTGCAGATTGGGGCTGTTTCGTGGAGGGGTGTTTTTGCAATTGTTGCAACACCTATATAAGTGACCCCAGCCCCCTTAGACAGGGTTTTGAGCCCTAGTTCTGTGGAGACAAGGTGAGACTCTCCCCCTTTGAGTTTTCTTTCCATTTTTGATAGATTTTGGTTGGTTTTGATCTCTCCTCTCTTCTCCACCTTGCTTTTTGTTGGGTTTCCTCCATTGTTGAAGACTTAGAGCTTAGAGAGGAGCTTGTTTGAGAGGAGATCTTCAACTCCACTTGGCTTGGAGCTTGGTTTGGGACATCTTGTGAGGTGAGTACTCATGATCTCTCCTTTAGAGCATGTTTTGGTAGTTGTCCTCTTTAGAAACCCTAGATTTTGGATTCTAGGGCTAGGATTGGGGATTTTTGATTTGAGGGCTTTGGAACCAAATTGATGGGTTTAGAACCTTTGTTTAGGTTTGATTGGAAGGACTCTAGCTCCCATTTGGAGATTGAGAGAGCTTCCTTCACAATCGGTGAGTTTTCTTCAACCCTAGCCCGAATTGGTTAATGATTGAGCAATCCGTTGTTCATTTCGTTTGGGTAACACTTGTTCCTACATCCTTAGGGTACTAGGAGGCTAGTGGACACCTTAGTTCGGCGAAACGAAGAGTTCGAAAAATCGGTAGGTTTGGCTTCATGATTTGGGGCAAAATGGCCCCTATGAGTAAAATACTTGTCTTTTTGTGAAAGTAAATGCATATTCATGCTAGATAGAATTTATATGAATTTTGGAACGCTTATAACCCATGCATTATGTGTCATGAGAACTTCGCTCTATGTAGTAGAGGCTTATGTGTAGTATGCATGCATGTGTTCCGGATTCTTTATTGCAACTTGAAAATATGTCTCTTATGTGGGGAAATGACTAGAATCATGCAATCTTAAGCATAATTGCCATGCTATGACTTAGTGAGCAAAAGTGTCATAAAGGGGCACTTGAACTAGAAAACGGTTGAACTATAACTTAGAGACATGATGATAGGTCATTGTACATCTGCTATATTCCATGTTAGAGACATGATGACATAAAGATAGGCCATGATGACATTTGACATATTCCATGTTTTAGACATGAGGACTTGGTTCTTGAGACAGATCATTGCTTGCTTGCCATTGTGCTCATTCGCACTTGCTTGTGAGGGTCGCTCCCTACAAGCCGGCACTCCGGAGATAGCCATCGCGACATATGCTCGCCCGTGCGGGAATGGGCGCCGAAGTGGATTGCCGTGGGGGAGGCTCATCCCTAGAGTGGGGATGTTGACTACCATGGGGCCATTAAGCACGGCGCAGGCCAGACAGCCTTCGGGTGGGACTTATATGATTGGGACTTAGTGACAGAACATACTATGTGAACTTTAAAACTATTAAAGTGGACTTGGACTAGAATAGTAAACAATGACATCTTTGCTATTTTCGCATTGAGGACATCGGATTGGTTGCATTCTATGCTTATGCATGTCATACACATCCATGTACATTCATGATATCTTTGCTTTATTACTTATACAAATTATGCTAAGTAGAGACCTTATGTTATAGTAAATTACATTTTACTTACCTTTCGCTTTACTACACTGTTAGTCACTGACCTCTTTTTGTAGCTTTCGGGTCTTGTGGCGCGGTTCACTGAAGTCAGTAATTGCCTACTAGGAACTATTTTTAATAGTTCTCACGCCCCTGTTTTCTGGTTTCCTTTCAGAGCCTTCTGCATCGGCGGAGGCACAGGATCATGGCAAGGGGATCGCATAGCTAGCTAGCGAGGAGCGGTTCTTTGCCTAGGTGGTTTACTCTTTCTTTTCTAGTTGAGAGAGTGAGAGATTTTGTATCCATGTGTAGGGACCACCTATGTATCTACTTTTAGCACTTGTATTTGGAATTTCCTTTGTACAACTTTATGCTTTTATTAGTGGATTTCAGCTTTACTCTTCTTACCTTGATGTAGATTTAGACTTTAATCATGCTCTGATACTCTTAGATGTCTATTATTATTGCTTTTTTTTTTTTATCGTCGTTTTTTAGACGCCTTATATGTTTTAGACGTATGGCGGGTCTGGGCACGTGCCGGGCGGGCTTCCGCTGGGTCCCGGGGCGTGACACTCTCTAGGCTTCCAAAATCCCTAATGTCACAATTGGGCATAAAGGTTAAATGCATGATAGCAATGTTCATTTTCATGATAAGGATTATAGTCCGAATTCTCAATTAGAATGCTAAGTCTCACATGCAAGCTCTCTACCATATAGAGGTCTGAAATTTTCCTATAAATTACATAGGCATGTTAAACATTCTAAAATTCATAATAAATATATCTAACATGATTATGTATGCTTTTTCATTTAACGATACTCAAATCATCACAAATGAGATTTTCTCATTGTGTGGCTAGGTCAAACCCACCGAACCGTCGCGGAGTCCTTCGTTTCGCCGAACGGAGTTGTCCACGAGTCTCAAAATACCCTAAAAGTAATGAGCGAAGAGATACACAAGCGTTACGAGCAACTCTAGGCTCAAACATTAACCACACAAGCAAAAGGACAAAAACTCACCTAGAGAGTAGAAAATCTCTCCCAAGCTCCAAAAGAGAGCTAAATCCCTTCCAATCCAATCCAAAGGAAGGTTCTAATCCGTTCAATTTAACTCCAAAGGCCCTAGAATCAAAATGCCCAAAATCAACCCTAAAATCCCATTCTAGGGTTTCATCCCCTAAAAACCAACAAACCAAGGTCTAGAGGTAGGAAATGAGCAACTAACCTCCTTAGAAGCTCCAATCAAGTCCAAGGTGAAGATCTCCTCTCTTCAAGCTCCAAGTCCAAGCCTTCAAGCACCAACAAGGTGGGAAGAGAAAGAGAGGCAAAGAAATGCTCCAAGTCCAAGCTAAGATCCTCTCCTCTTCTTCTTCTTCTTCTTCTTCTTTTTTTTCTTCTTCTCTCTCTAACAAAGGTGTGGAGAGGGTGTGAGGAGAGAATGAGGAGAAGGGGAGAGTGGAGTGGCCATATAGGCCATCTAGTGTAAGAAAATCCAGAAAACCCCTGAACTTTGCATCTTTGTGCAAAGCACGGTCTGGGCAGATTTCGGGCTGAGGGACGGTCTCCCCGACATGGGCCGTTCTCAGCTGCCTCGGAAATCCACGTTCGGACCGGTCTCACCCGCACGGACCGGTCACATATCTCCCGCGCGCACGCGTTCGGGGACCTTGTCTCGCCGCAGGGACGTTGCCCCAGGCTGCCGCAATACTGCTCACTGTGGGGACCTGTAAGGTACCGGACTTCTAAAATTATGAAGTTACGGTGTACATTTAAAATGGTTTCCGGTGAGGTTGCAGTGGAATGTATATACGGATTTTAAATATAAAAGAAAAATAAATAAAATAGTATGAGATACTATTTTATAGATTTTAAAGTTGAAATATCGGTTGGAAAGACCTGTGCTGAAATCGGCAGCGAAAACAGAAGATTTAGATTTTCTGTTGAAAACGGGACTGATATAAATTAGCAAAAATGTACAGTCTCAGAAAATTATGAAAATTGGCGGGATGTCAGAAATATTTTTATGAGGCTAGATTTAAAGTTTCATATTTTTTTAACACCGTTAGAGTGAGAAATAAAATCCGAAAGTATCTGATAAAGATTGCAGGTTCGGCACAGTTTTAGTGACCAACGGAGTCGAAACTGAAATATTAAAATTTCTTTGGACTCTTTAAGTAAAACACGAATATGACTATCAGATTTGAGCTCAAACGGATATTCAGGAGCTCAGGGCGAAAGATATCAGATTTGGAGCTGCCTGATGTGAATAGTGTATGTTACTATTGAGGTGTTCACTGTAAGTAGAAGCTACTAGGCTTCTTCCTCTTCACAGCCGACCACCACCCCACACAAGCACACGTTCATGGTGTAGTGAGAGAAACCCTCCCTTTTCTCTCTCTAAATATCTCTCTCATCTCTCTATATTTCTCGCCCAAATTCGCGGCGTTGGTGGAGATCGAGCTTGCGAACGCGTTGGAGGCGACGGATTGAGCTTTCGTGCGCCCGTTGGAGCGGCGTGTTTTCGTTGCGGCATTCACATTGGGGTAAGCTTTTGGGATTTGGCTTAATCCTTAGCTTTATGTGTTCTAGTAGCCTCTAATGAGCTTTGTTGGCATGTTGATTCATTTAATTTGGATTATTTGGAGGTTAATTGTACGTTAGGACTCCAAAATGCAAACTTTCAAAATATGAGGGTTTGATCTCATTTGACCTTTCGTAAACCTAATTGCTAGGTAACGAAACGCGTGGGCAAAGACGGTTCGGTAATCCGACGAGACGTTACAAAGTTATTAAAGAAATAGACGTTTAGGCTTCGGGTCCGCCGGGAGGGCCGAGGCGACGTCGTAAAATCATGGAAATGGATTTAAGGCATCGTGGCACATAACCGAAGACCTATAATCTTCGGGGCTGCGAAGCGAAACACGGTTGAGGCACAGTTGCAGTATCGGGCCGTGTCGGATACGGGTGCCGCGGGAGGCCGATTGCAAGTATCGACAAGCAATCGGAACGCGAATTAAGGTGGGTTGTGCTTACCGAAGCGACTAGGTCGCCCTTTATGTCTTAGCAATGTAATCTCATGTTGATGCATGTGCATGTAGACAAGACTAAATGGTGCATTAATAGATATGCATAAAGTAAAGGCTAAGTAAAGAATGCATGGTACAACGATGCATAGACTAAAATGCTAAGTAGCAAGCATGATAGCATGGCATGTAAATAATGCTAGCTAATGTAAAGAGTGCATATTAATAATAATGCATAGCTAGAAATGCTAAATAGTATGCATGAGGAATAAAGATGATAACTCTAGTGTGAGCAGAGTTGACTGGACAATTAGGTTGTCAGGTAGATCGAGTGGCATCCAACCTAGTGGTAAAGAGCATAGTGTTAGTGAACCTAGGTTGGAAAGAATAATGATCCTAGTGTAATAAACCTAGGTTAAGAATGTGAAAGCAATAAACCTAATGGGTGAACTTAGGTTGAGTAAAGGCTTAGACCTAGAGAGGTCAGTTCCATAGGGTTAAGACCAACCCTATGTGATGTGAAATGGATTCCGGAATCCCATGACTTGTTATGACCCTGGTAAAAGCTAGGGCGTTTGTGCGACGACTTCGCCGCCGAGCTTGGTACCGAGAGAGGATTGGGGGTGATCACGTGGAGATCACCGCCCGAGGCTTGAACCATTGACGTGGCGTTTGTGCGACGATTTCGCCGCCGGGTGGTTAAGCCGACTGAGGATCAGACCGCCAGAGCAGACTGAATCCATGCTGGGTAAGTACGATGCGGGTGCCTCCAGGTGGCTGAGTCTGACATGTGCTGTTGTTGGGTGTGGTGCGACCCGTTCGCCGCCAGACGGCGTGTCAGGTCTCGAGCTCACGCTGGGTAAGAGCAACGTGATCGCCGCCAGATGGTCAAGTCGTGCGACTTGAGCCAGGCTTAGCGTGTACGACGACTTCGCCGCTAGGGGGCTGAGACAGAGAGGGCGGTAGGCTGATGAGCAGCCAGTGCGCGGGCTATCCGCGGATGATCGACTCGAAGCCGAGTCGGGTGGTTAGCTTTGATAGGGTAGAGGAACCCCTATGAGCTAGAGATAGAGGCTTGAGATCCTAAGGTAATAGAAGCCTTAGAGTAAAGATGCGAGCTAAGAGTAGCCAAGTAAATGTAGAATCTATGGATCTACTAGATGTTGCGTAGAGTTGCATGATTTGCATATCGCATATTGTGAGGCATGGCATGTATTTCAATTGAATATATATATCTGTTGTATATTGTTGAACTAACATGTTGCAGAGCCTCCTCGGACCTATCGGTCGAGCTTTTCCCTTGGGTGGCCGTACCCACTGGGAACCATGGAGTTGGTTCTCACCCCATGTTGTTTCGGGGTGTTTTCAGGTTGTACGTGTGCGGCGCGACGGCGCGAGGTGAGGGCGTAGCTCAGTAGATAGCGCCTTGCCACAGAGACCGAGGTAGAAGTACCCTGAGGCAGTCTAGCTTAGGGGACTAGAAGACAAGGAAAAACAAAATGTATTAAACTTGTAAACCCTAATGTGATGAGATTGTAATTTGGAAGTAAAAATGTAAATAGAAACTGTGATGTAAAAGTGAATGAATGCTTGTAATAGTTAGTAGTTTATGTATTTGATACTTCCTTATGCAATCTTGATTGATATCCGTTCCTGGTTGGAACATCTCTATATTGTTTGGATTGCGGCGCCTAGAACGTACTGGGGAGACTCTGTCCGCGTACAGGGGAAACCCCGGTCCGTCCGGCGGTCTGTTAGCGGCGCCGTGACCCGGTCCAAATTGGCGGTTGGTCGCGGGGCGTGACAGGACCGGTCTCTTCTATCAGGGACCGGTCCCCGAGAGTAAAAACTCTCAGGACTCGTCCAGAACTCAGGTTTTCGAACTTCTTAGGTCGGAAATCATTCTACGACCCTCCACCAAATGTGAAAAAGCTCGAAACACAACCAAACACTCAAACCCCGCAATTTGCATTGGTCCAGTGTGCTACATTCACCCCTCCTAAAAAGGAGTTTAGTCCGCGAAACTCAAAAAGTAAAGTACCTCAAGCTTCCATCTAAAAAAGATGGGGATAGCGCTCCCGTAGAGAGTTCTCCAACTCCCAAGTGGCCTCGCGCTTGTGGTGGTTGCTCCACAGCACCTTCACGTAGGGAATATCATGGTTCCGCACTCTTTTTACTTCGCGAGCCAGAATCCTCATGTCACGCCCCGGGACCGATACTAATTTGGGCCGGCCCGAGCACGTTAAACAGACGCCGAACGGACAGAGTTTCCCCTGTCCGCCCAAGGCTCATCACATGTACATTTTCAAACAGGAAGTGCACCAGCGGAAATATACAAATACGGCTTACACGAGGGTAAGCAATAGCCATGAGTGAAAGAAAGGAAACTAAACATTCACTTGTACTATGATTCAATTTAGATCATATACATTAAGTCCAACTTGTACATTTTCAAATTCCTTACATTTCATTACATCATTTCTTTCTTACATTACATTTACCTCAAAAGAGAGCTTTACATTCTTTTCTTTCTTTGCTTAATACATCAACATTTTAAATCATCAAATACAAAGGATGATAAAAGGGAATGCTACTACAAAATGTAAACCCAACTCTGGTGGCCTCTGACTAAGGTGCGATACCTTTACCTCGGTCGCTTGCCGGTTCGCTCAGTCCCGGCTCTGTGGAAATAGTGGGGTGAGAACTACAACAAAGTTCGGCTTCAACATCACCGACTTTCCCACTAGGACTAACTCAGGCATAATAGAAAGGAAAAGCTGCATATAGTAACCAATCTATAGTATGATGCTAATATGCCTGAATAATAAGCAGGAAATATGCTCAACATTAACATATGCAGATTATGCAAGTTCCTTTGTTCTTTACACTTTACACTTTGTCTTTGTTCTTTGTTCTTTGTTCTTTGTTCTTTAATCTCAAGGCTAATCCGGGGGTTTCGCCACATTCACTTGCTTCACATTAAGTCCATCATCGCGGGCCCTCAGCTTCCTCCCGCTAAGACCGTCCTCGGGTTTACTCCAACCCGTGATGCAAAACTCCGGAGCGCATCGCCCGAGGGGGAGCGACCGCCCTCGAGCACGGAACTCATAGCAAGTATGATCGAATCCTTAACTCAAAGGATTGTATGTATAATCTTGACTTTACACTAACTCTAGTGTTCTTTACATCACTTTATGTTGCTACTCTAGCAATCATTATTCTTTACTTTTCTTTTACTTTTGCTAACTCTAGCAACCATGTTCTTTACATTTCCTTACCTTTGGCTAATTTTAGCATTCATGTTCTTTACGCCCCACTTTGTTTTCACTTTAGTCATTATCATTATTCTTGACATCACATTGATTCTTTGCCTCACACTACCTCTAGTGTCACTTTACTTTACATTATCAAATGCCACTCGATCTATATCTCATTGTGTCACTCTGTTCTTTCGTCTCACTTTGGTACTCACATTTTTTCTCATGCATACATATATAGGGTTTTTGACATTCATAAGGTTCTTAACTACCACATTACGCAAGTTGTACTCACAATCATGCAACATCACATTTTTATCATTGCTTTACCTTAAAATGCATGCAACAATGTATATACATATGCTCAATTGAATGACACATTAGGCATAGAGGGAAGTTCAACGAGTTTGAAAAGCACTACCCACCTCGTAGGTTCTCAAAGGTGCTCCGACGATTTTCTTGGGATTTTTAGGCTTCTCGTTCTTTACCTGCGGCAAAACGAAGCCAACTTAGGCCATTTTGCCCATAACTTTTCATAGACTTTTCGTAATGCTAATCCGAGCGCACCAACGCGTCGGAAATACCCCCAATTAGATTTCTAGAGGGTCAATTTCACTTAGAAATCCCCATGAGCAAAAGTCCCAATTTGGGTGCCCTAGCTCCATTGCATATATCAAACCTAGGGTTTGATCTTATTGGAAAGCAAAAGTAGCTTCATTCTACTCTAGGAAGTCCATTAAAACCATCTTTAGTTCAATCCAAACCCTAGTTTGGATTCTACCATGAGAGGGGTCAAGCTCACCTTCAAGCTTCACCCACTACACTCATGTCATGGTCTTGATCTCAAAAGAAGCAAAAAGAAAGCTTCAAATACTCTAAAGGTTCTATAAAAACCATTCTTAGCCTAATCCAAACCCTAGTTTGGAATTTACCATGAGAAGGGGCAAGACTTACCTCTAAGCTTGCTCCTTTTCCAAGCTAGAGAAGGAGAGGAGAGAGTTGCTTCAACTCTTCTTCTTGTTCTCCACCTTCTTTTCCTTCCTTTCCTCCTTTTCCTTGGTCTTCTTCTTCTCCTCCTTGTCTTTAAGAGAGAGAAAAAGAGATGAGAGGTGATGAGAGGGTGAGAATGAGAGAAACATCTCTTTACCCCTCTTACATATCCCTATGGGTTGCAAAATTGCAGCTAAACCCCTCAACTTTCACCTCAACACACTGCCTGGACTGGGCAGATTTCGTGCTCGGGGACCGGTCTCCCCGACTAGGGACCTGTTCCCGAGAGCTCTCCCTGCGCGGCCAGAGCTACTGTGCGCAATGCGACCGGTCTCTCTTTGGGGGACCGGTCTCCAGGGGACCGGTCTCTCAGGCAGGGACCGGTCCCTGGTAGGAGAGACCGGTCCCCGAGAGCTCAAAAACTGCAGTTTGTAGATTTTTGATTCTTTAGCTCTCGAAATCCTCCCATAACGCACTTTTGATCATTTTAACACCTTCGGACTTTCCGAAGTGTACCATCCTCGCTCTTTGGTCAATTTGACCAAAGCTCGATATTTATTTTCCGAATTTTCGGTATATTACATGCTCCACCCCTTAAAATAATTTCGTCCGCAAAATTACGCATACCTTAACTTGTTGACTCAAATAGATGCGGATACTCTCTCCGCATGGTCTCCTCGAGCTCCCAAGTGGCTTCTCGCACCACATGGTTGCTCCACTGGACCTTCATATATGAAATTCTGCGACTCCGCAGCTTTCTTTCTTCTCGGTCGAGGATGCACACCGGGTACTCCTCATATGACATATCCTCGCGTAACTCTACGGGCTCATACGCCAATACATGTGTCGAATTGCGAATGTACTTTCGGAGATTTGACACATGGAAAACATTGTGAACTCCCGCGAGTCTCGGTGGTAGTGCGAGCTTGTACGCTACCGCACCCACACGCTCCAATATCTCAAATGGTCCAACGTATCGGGGGCTTAGCTTCCCACGGACCCCAAACCGCTTTACTCCTTGCATTGGTGACACTCTCAAAAATACACGGTCTCCAACCGCGAACTCTAAATCTTTTCTCCGCTTGTCGGCATAACTTTTTTGCCGAGATTGCGCCGTCGCCAACCGTTGACGGGCAAGGCGAACTTTCTCTTCCGCCTCCCGCACCACATCCGGGCCAAGAGCCATTCTCTCGCCCACGTTGCTCCAATGGATAGGAGAACGACAGTTACGTCCATACAGTGCCTCAAATGGCGCCATCGCTATGCTTTCTTGATAACTGTTATTATAGGCGAACTCCGCCATTGGCAAGAAATCATGCCATCCTCCTTTGTAATCTAGGATACACGCTCGAAGCAAGTTCTCGAGGATCTGTATAGTCCGCTCCGACTGTCCATCGCTCGGAGGATGAAACGCCGTGCTAAAGTCGAGCCGTGTGCCTAGCGCGTCTTGCAAGCTCTTCCAAAAGTGGGATGTGAACCTGGGGTCTCGATCTGATACAATTGATACCGGAACCCCATGAAGTCTCACAACCTCGTCGAGATAAACTTGAGCTAACTTGTCTCCCGACCACGTAGTATGTATCGGCAAGAAGTGTGCCGACTTTCTCAATCGATCCACTATCACCCATATCGCATCGTGTCCGCCTTGTGATCGAGGCAAACCGGTAATAAAGTCCATCGCTATATCTTCCCATTTCCACACGGGTATAGGTAGACTTTGTAGCTTTCCCGCCGAAAATCGGCGCTCTGCTTTAACCTGTTGGCACGTTAAACATTGCGCCACGCACTCCCCAATATCTCTCTTCATACCCGGCCACCAATAATACTCCTTCAAGTCCTTGTACATTTTAGTGCCGCCGGGGTGTATGCTATAGGGAGATTGATGCGCTTCTTGCATGATCGCCCTTCGAATATCGTCATCCTTAGGCACACACCATCGATTTCGAAATCGAAGTGCGCCGTCAGCTCCAATGCCAAAGTCTTCGGCATTGCCATTCTCAACTTCCCCTCGTATCTTTTAAAGATAAGGATCCGAGGCTTGAAGATCTTTGATTCTTTCCAATAGGGTCGGCTGCACAATTAATGCGGTAAGTGTAGCCGGCACTCACGGCGCTACCACTTCCAACCCAAACCTTTGCATTTCTTTTTCCAATATCGGTTGAGGCGTAATTGCCATCGCTAAATTCCCTGCCGATTTTCTACTTAGAGCATCGGCCACTACATTGGCTTTTCCGAGGTGGTAAAGTATAGTGACATCGTAGTCCTTCAACAACTCCAACCACCGCCGCTGCCGCATGTTCAATTCCTTCTGGATGAACAAGTACTTGAGACTCTTGTGATCGGTGTATACCTCACAATGTTCACCATACAAGTAATGCCTCCAAATCTTTAGCGCGAAGATCACCGCAGCTACCTCGAGATCGTGAATCGGGTAGTTCTTCTCATAACTCTTTAATTGGCGCGATGCATACGCAATGACCCGCCCATTTTGCATTAATACACACCCAAGACCAACATAAGAGGCATCACTATACACTACAAAAGTCTCCCCCGGAGTCGGCAAGGCAAGCACCAGGGTTGACGTAAATCTGTTCTTTAACTCCTCGAAGCTTCGATCGCAATCGTTGCTCCACACGTACCTTAATCCTTTACGCGTAAGGCGCGTTAGTGGAGTGGTTATTTTAGCGAACCCCTCCACGAACCGCCGGTTGTAGCCCGCAAGTCCAAGAAAACTGCAGACCTCTGCTACACTCGTCGGGCGAGGCCAATCCTTTATCGCCTCTACTTTCTTCGGGTCTACCGACACTCCGTCACCCGATACCACATGACCCAAGAATGTGACCTCCTTTAGCCAAAAGTCACACTTCTTCAACTTTGCATAAAGTTTCTCCTGTCTGAGTATTTGCAGCACAGCTCTCAGATGCTCTTCGTGTTCCTCTTTACTTTTCGAGTAGACCAATACGTCGTCTATAAACACCACGACGCATCGATCCAACAATGGCCTGAAGACTCGATTCATCAAGTCCATAAATGCTGCCGGGGCATTAGTAAGCCCAAACGGCATTACCGTGAACTCATAATGGCCATACCGCGTACGGTACGCCGTTTCGTGCACATCCTTCGGCCTAATCTTTAATTGATGATACCCCGACTGGAGATCAATCTTCGAATACACCTTGGACCCTTGCAACTGATCGAATAAATTGTCAATCCTTGGCAACGGGTACTTATTCTTTATCGTCACTTTGTTCAACTCGCGATAATCTACGCAGAGTCGAAGTGTGCCTTCCTTTTTCTTCACAAATAGCACCGGAGCTCCCCACGGTGACACGCTCGGCCTCACAAAGCCTTTATCAAGCAAGTCTTGTAGTTGGCCTTTCAGCTCCTTTAACTCGACCGGTGCCATTCTATACGGAGCCTTCGAAACTGGTTCCGCCCCGGGAATCAAGTCAATGACGAACTCAACTTCCCTGTCCAATGGCAGTCCCGATAACTCCACCGGAAATACATCCGGGTACTCACACGCTACTCGAATATCCCCCAACTCAGGGTACTCCTTTCGAGCATCCACCATNACACGCTACTCGAATATCCCCCAACTCAGGGTACTCCTTTCGAGCATCCACCATTGTTGCCAAATAGGCCTTACACCCTCCTTTGATCATCCTCTTCGCCCTTACAGACGATATGGTCACCGCGAAGCGCCTACTCTTGCACGCTTGGTAGACCAACTCTTCCTGATTAGGCTCACGAAAAGTGATCACTTTACTTTCACAATCTATATGTAAGGTATCGGACTTCTAAAATCATGAAGTTACAGTGTACATTTGGTTGGAGAGCAGTTTGAATGATCCCGGTGAAGTTTGGTGAAGTTCTGGGGCAATCGGGCGTTTCGGTGCGCATAGGCGCGAAAACGAAATCCGGAAGGCTAAGTTGGGCCGTGAGCTAAATCCGGCATTAGCGAGGATGGAAAGATGATGAAAACATGTTTGGAAACATGTTTGGAGAGTCTCGGTTCGATTTGAGACGAATCGAAGGTCAAACGAGCGAGAATGGACGAAAACGGGCGAAAATGCTGAAAATTTGGCTAAGTCCTTGAGGCTGAGTTCTGGACCTTCGGGGACCGGTCTCTCAGCCAAGGACCGGTCTCTCAGGGACCGGTCTCTCATCGCAAGGACCGGTCCCCGAGCGCGAAAATGCCCATTTTGGGCTGTTGCGAGAAATGCATTGTTGAGGGGTTTTTATGCAATTTTGCACTCATGTGAGTGTATAGAAGAGAGAGATGGGTCTTTTCTCTTTTCTCTCTCGCCCTAAAACTCTCCCTCTCTCTCTCTAGAAAGAAAAGAAAGAGAAGAAGAAAGAGGAGAAGAGAAGAAAGGAGAAGAAGAAGAGGGAGGAGAAGAAGAGAAGCATCATCACCATCATCATCTTCTTCTTCCTCTCACCCTTGGAGCAAACCTAGAGAGGTAAGCTTGATACCCTCTCATGGTAGATTTCTAGAGTTTGATCCTAATGCTTTAGAAATGGGTTTAGTAGCCTTCCTAGATGCTAATTAGATGGATTATGCTTAGATCCAAGGGTTTAATGGTGGGTTTTTATTTAATGGCAAACCTAGGGCTTAAAATGGAATTTTGAGTAGTTGGGTTTGATCTCTTTTAACCCTCTGTAAACCTAATTGATAGGTCACTGAACGCGTTGGAAGCGACAATTTGGCAATCCGTCAAGCCGTTACAAAGATATCGAAGAAGAGGCCGATTTTGGTACAGATTGCCGCAGGTCACGGCGAAAGCTTCCAAAAATCATGAAAATGGAATCGTAGCATCGTGGTGTCGGGGAATAAACTCCAGAACAGACGGATCGCGGATAGGAGGTCATTTGGCAGTCGCGCGTGAGTTGGGTCGAGCCGTGCGGCGTGCGCCGCAGGAGGCCGATTGCGAGTGACGACGAGCAATCGGAACGCTATAAAAGGTGGGTGGTGTCCATCCCGAAGCAATCGGGCTCCCTTTTATGTCTAAGTTTTATATTGATCAAATTGCATATTGACATCTTGCATTATAGGGTGATAAATGATGGTTTGGTCCTATACCTTGCATGTTCTTTGGTAGAATAATGTATTTGGCTTAGTACTTATATCTAGCATGCTTGAGGTTTATATATGTGATGTGGAACCCTATAATGAGATGATAAGTGTGGATGGGAATTTAGTAATGTATTGGCTATTGCATTGGAAACTTGTAAAGAACGAGTGGCATCTAGTTGATAGTAAACAAAAGAACGAGTGACATATGTGAGTCGTAGTGTATATGAAACCTATGGACTATATGATGATTGTGACCCTAGAGGATAGGGTATTCTCGAGAAGAGGATTGGATCATGCTCACGGTCTCTTTTAAATCTTGTGATGGAAGCCCCACACAAGTAGTGCGCTCCGGATGTTGGTCACGCCAGGGATTGCCTATATGGCCCCGCCAGACGGTCTCGGGTCCGTAGTGTGAGTTAATTCTCCCTACGTGTCGAGATGGCTAGTGAGCTGTAGGCGAGCCTTCGGGTAAGCCATGAGATTAATGAACAAGTAAATGAGGTTAATGAACGAGTGAATAGCTTCACCTTTGGACATGATAACAGGTTAGTTGCTTACCTATTTCATTGTACATGCATTCATATATTTATGATTGGGCATAGTAGAGTAGCTTTACTCCTGTCATTTACCGCTTTCCTTATCTATCTATCTATCGATTATCTACTTGTGCCCGACTTGGACCTAGTGGGGAGATCGGCGGAGTCGGCGGCCGAACCCACTGGGAACTAAGGAAGTTAGTTCTCACCCCCATTTTACTACAGGGCCGAGCGCGAGTTCACACGGCGAGGATCGCGGTAAGGGCTTAGCGCCCTAGTTGCATTAGTCTACTTTCCTATTTCTGCATTAGAGTCACCTTTTATGCTTTGAGAGTAGATGATGTATAGGATGTGAGATATTCTGGGATGAATGTAAGCTATTGTTTATATTTTGGTGGATGTAAGCTTTATATTATGTTTTGGAAGTTCAATGTATAATCAAATTGTATTATAAAGGCTGAATGAATGTAATAGATAGATGCTCTCTCTTTATCATTACTTGTATGTTCTATACTTGTATCTTGCTCTTGGTCGTTTTGCACTGATTGTGCTCTCGTTGTAGTTATCGATTGTGTATGTATTCAAGTTATTTTCCTGGGAACTTGTTGTACACAATCTCGTTGTTAGCCTTGGGCGGACAGGGGAGGTGCTGTCCGTCCGGCGTCTGTTCGACGCGCCCGGGCCGAGCCAAATTGGTAGCGGTCGCGGGGCGTGACAGATAAAGTGGTATCAGAGCAATTAAGAGCAAGTAAAGAGAGAAGTTTAGGATGGACCTAGGAGACCCTAGGACGGTGAACCCTAAGGTTATAGGTGCGTGAGTGACGTGAACCTATGCGTTGTGGCGGAAGTTGAATTGATTGGGTCAAGTTTTGTAAACCTCTAAGACGGATATTAGAGGTAGACTCAAGGTGTGGTGTATTCTCACCCAAGTGTGTTCATGTTGGCGCGCGACAACATGAAACCTAGTGATGAGAATAGGCACCCTTGTATGACTTTCGCCTGATTCGAGTCACGTTGTCTAGTAGTTGCGACGAGATTAACGGGTTAAGGTGATTAACCAAGTTGTTGCATTTCAGGAGCTATGGCACCAAAGAGACGCCCCGTGACTAGACCCACTCTGGCACCATCTCCCGAGGTGCCCGAGCAGTCTGGATTTGAAGAAGTGCAAGAATTACGAGCGCAGATGACTATGCTTATCGGCGTGATTCAACGCCAAGGAAGTCAGATCGAGCGACTCCAAGAGCTTTTGGAGCGACAAGTGGCGACGGCGGCCGTGACGACAACTAAAGGCCATGGTCCGCCCGCGCCCTCGGCTCACACGCCCAATGCGCCTGAGGGTGTGAGCATTTTGGTAGCTCCGGTGGCGGCGCATCCCCTGCCGGCTAGTGTTCCTCTGGCGGCTTCGGGTTCTACGATACTCGAGGTGGCAGCTGGGGAGGTGACATGGGAACGCGAAGCTTTAAAGAAGAGCAGAGGGGAGAAACGAGCTGGTGCTGATTCGGAGGGACAGCTTAGTTCTAAGAAGCTCCCGAGGTTATTGAGCAAACGGTCCGTTAGCCAAGGACCTAAGCGGTGTGTGATCTGAAGTGGAGAACATCGCGCGGGGAATTGTAGGGATCGGGCGGGGTGGTGCTTCAAGTGTGGTCGGGCGGGACATATAGCCCGTCAGTGCGTGGAAGGAGTGCCACCTGCCCCGTCAGTTGCATCTACCCCAGAGATTCAGCGACAGTTTGGTGGAGTTCCGTCTGCTACCGCCGTATCTGCGGGGTGTGTGATTTGTGGAGGATCCCACCAGGCGCGGCGGTGTGCACTGCGAAAGGGAAGGTGTTTTCGTTGCGGGCAGTCTGGCCACGTGAGACATGGTTGCCCCTTGGGTGATGGACAACTCCCGCCGACAGCGTCGACATTCACCTCTTCGGGACAGATGGTGGATGTGCAGCCTGTGGCACGGTCTGGAGGGCTGGGGGTGGTCGAGCAGCCGGAGGATTCACATGAGGCGCCAAGCGGCCCTAGATACGCGGCTCACGTCGAGGGACCTGCTGCTGTTGGTGATGTTACCGCAGGTATGATTTAATTAAAGCAATCATACATTCTAGCATGAAGTAGTTTGAGCAATTGCATGCATTTTCTTGTGGTCTTTTACTACTATTTACATATTAGTATAGTAGAGACCAGGATGCTTCTTGTGGTCTTTCACTACTATTTACATATTAGTATAGTAAAGACCAGGACGCAGGTCAGAGGAGTTACCCAGCATGCATAGGTCATGGTGGTATGTCGCCTACCTAAAGAAATTGGTGATTGGTCGGTGCCGGCAAGCTGCTGGTGACGAACCGAGAGCGAGACCCCCTTTGGGGATCTATGCGTTGTAGAGTGAGGAAGGGCACACCTAGCCGTATGCTGCTTGTAAACAGTTGGCAAAGGTGTGGTGGAAAGGCATTCGACGGAACCGATTGCCTGGTATCCCTCCTATGGTCTGGGATAAGTTCAGGAATTGGTATTCTCCATTCACTTCCCCGACGGTAAGAGGAAGCTTCAGAAGGGTTTCCGAAGCTGTGGCAGGTAACCAGCACCGTGAGGTGATACGAGCTGGAATTCTCCTGTGTCGTGCGTTGCGTCCCGAACGTAGCGCGGGATGACAAGGACATGGTCGACTGCCTTGTGCGTGGACTTCGGCCAGACCTTTGCAAGATTGTGCTTGCACATAAGTTGCAGACTTCCGCCGACGTCCAGGATTGGGCCTTGTGGATAGAACAAGGTGAGGAATCCCTGCGGGAGGAGCGCGAGGCATACTACAAAGGAAAGGGGAAAGGACAGCCAGTGAGTGGACATGATGGTCAGTCAAGTTCCCAACGAACTTCGATAAGTTCGCGCTCGCGATCCCGAGCTCCGGGGACTTACCACATTCGGTCCTCGGTGAGATGTGTTATTTGTGGGGGGCCTCATTGCCCACAACAGTGTGAACAGCGTGAGGGCAAGTGCTTCAGGTGTGGGCTGCCGGGCTATGTACGGGACGAGTGTCCGCAGGGTGATAGCCAGGCCTTGACACTGGCGACGGCCCACTCCTCCTTAGGACAGCCTGCAGGTGTGCCACCTGCCGCATGGTCGGGAGAGCAGCCGTTGAGGACGTTGCAATCAGAGGGTAGACACTGAATGAATGTTCTGGGGCGTTCACCCACCAGTAATCCTCGTTATACACCATCTCTATGCCGTGAGTTTTAGCAAATGACGTGCTAATGAATGAATGAGATGCGCCTGTATAAAACACTGCTCTAGCTCTAGTGCCTTTAATCACAATTATACCTGCCACGACGTCGTCGGGTGCTGCAGGTTGTTGCTCCTCCACCTGAGCGGCAAAGACTCGGCCGCTAGGCGCTCTCGATCCCTCCGGCTGACGCGGTGATGACGCGCGCCCAGCCGACATCGCTAGTGGTAACCCCGCAAGCTGTCTCGGGGTAGACGGTGCTAATGCCGCCGTCGGCGCAGACGACGTCCACGTCGGGCACTCCCGGATAAGATGTCCCGGTTGGCCACACTTGAAGCATTTGCCGTCTCGTTGCGGGCAAGTCGACACCTTGTGCTCACCGCCACAAATAACACATCGAGGAGGTCTCCAGTTCCTCGACTGCTGTCGGGGATACCGAGGGGGTTTCTTAGCATTTGGCCGGCCGCCGGCACCACCCGCCGCCCTCTTCTTGCCTTTCTCCTTGCTCTCGGCCATTGCCTCCCTTTCTTTACGTACATAGACGCTACCGTGCTCCGCCCACAAAGCTCTATCGAAGACCTCCGCAAAGGTCGTCAGCTTCAGAATCTGCACCTTTTCATAAATCCTCGGCTGGAGTCCTCGCAAGAACCAATCAGCCCGATCCCGATCATCACGAACAACGTAGGGGACACAATCTATGATGTGGGAGAATTCTTGCTCATACTCCCCCACCGATCGATCGCCTTGTCTCAACTTGCGAAACTTTTCTTGCAACCTCCGCTTCACTGTGTCGGGAAAGTAGTTCGCGAAGACTGCCCTCTTGAACTTCTCCCACAGCATAAGCAGAAGATCGGTAGGTTGATCCCGCTAAACTCGCTTCCACCACACCATCGCTGCCTTCTCTAGACAATGGGTGGCGAGGTACACTTTGTCTTTCTCCGTGGTATTGAGATCCTCGAAGAGCATCTCCATTGAGTCGACCCACGACTCCACGACCGCCGGCTCCACCAAACCGCCCTCGAGGGTAGGTGGGTTGAACTTCTTGAACTGAATGAGAGCCGCCAACGTGCGCTCTCACTCCGCCTCTACCGCCGCACTATCGGGATTTGAGGTTCCCGATCCGGCTGGTACTACCGTAACTGGGACAGCCGCCGTTGCCGCCGCTCCCTCGTCCACGCCCGGCACTACCACAGGGGGCACGACATGCTCGACACCCGCCTAGGCCGCCGCCTGCTGACGCTCCAAGGCCCCCTGAAGCCGCTGAATCTGCTCCCCTTGGCGTTGAACAGACTCCGCTTGTTGCCGTACTACGCCAATGAGCGCGGCCATCTGCTCCCNTCGCAACTTGCGAAACTTTTCTTGCAATCTCCGCTTCACCGTGTCGGGGAAGTAGTTCGCGAACACCGCTCTCTTGAACTCCTCCCAAAGCATAAGCGGAAGATCGGTAGGTCGATCCCGCTTGACTCGCTTCCACCACACCATCGCTGCCTTCTCAAGACAATGGGTGGCGAGGTACACTTTGTCTTTCTCCGTGGTATTGAGATCCTCGAAGAGCATCTCCATTGAGTCGACCCCCGGCTCCACCAAACCGCCCTCGAGGGTAGGTGGGTTGAACTTCTTGAACTGAATGAGAGCCGCCAACGTGCGCTCTCACTCCGCCTCTACCGCCGCACTATCGGGATTTGAGGTTCCCGATCCGGCTGGTACTACCGTAACTGGGACAGCCGCCGTTGCCGCCGCTCCCTCGTCCACGCCCGGCACTACCACAGGGGGCACGACATGCTCGACACCCGCCTAGGCCGCCGCCTGCTGACGCTCCAAGGCCCCCTGAAGCCGCTGAATCTGCTCCCCTTGGCGTTGAACAGACTCCGCTTGTTGCCGTACTACGCCAATGAGCGCGGCCATCTGCTCCCTAAGCTCTCCGTCGCCACTTGCTCCGGATCGCTCGGGCGCCACATTCGACTCCTCCGGCATCGACCTTGTCTGCGGTCGTCCATGAAGTGCCATTGCTTCCTGAAAAGAAGCAACTCGCATTAGCCACACGACCAACATTACTCGACCATACCCAATCCGGCGAAAGCAACATGCACATTCATCCTTGCCCCAAACGTCATGTCGTCGGCCGCCCGACACAACACTAGAAGTAGAGGATAAACGAAAATTAGACTTAGCCTCTAATCACATTAGAGACGTCCCAACTTAACCCAATCACATGCTTTCGCTAACTTTAATTCCACGTCACTCACGTTTCCTAGATCCTTAAGGTCTTCCAATCGTAAGGGTCTCTAGGTCCATTCCTATTCTTTCACTCTTGGCTCTGATACCACCGAACCATCGCGGAGTCCTTCATTTCGCCGAACGGAGTTGTCCACGAGTCTCAAAGTACCCTAAAAGTGATGAGCGAAGAGATACACAAGCGTTACGAGCAACTCTAGGCTCAAACATTAACAACACAAGCAAAAGGGCAAAAACTTACCTAAAGAGTAAAAAATCTCTCCCAAGCTCCAAAAGAGAGCTAAATTCCTTCCAATCTAACCCAAAGGAAGGTTCTAATTCGTTCAATTTAACTCCAAAGGCCCTAGAATCAAAATGCCCAAAATAAAACCTAAAATCCCATTCTAGGGTTTCATCCCCTAAAAACCAACAAACCAAGGTCTAGAGGTAGGAAATGAGCAACTAACCTCCTTAGAAGCTCCAATCCAAGCTCCAAGGGTGAAGATCTCCTCTCTTCCAAACTCCAAGTCCAAGCCTTCAAGCACCAACAAGGTGGGAAGAGAAAAAAAGGCAAAGAAATGCTCCAAGTCCAAGCTTGATCCTCCTCCTCTTCTTCTCCTTCTTCTTCTTCTCCTTCTTCTCTCTCTAACAAAGGTGTGGAGAGGGTGTGAGGAGAGAAATGAGGCGAAGGGAGAGTGGAGTGGCCATATAGGCCATCTAGTGTAACAAAATCTAGAAAAACCCCTGAACTTTGCATCCTGTGCAAAGCCCGGTCTGGGCAGATTTCGGGCTGAGGGACCGGTCTCCCCGACATGGGACCCGTCCTCGGCCTGCCCTCAGAAAATCCACGTTCGGGAACCGGTCTCACCCCGCACGGGACCGGTCTCTCCCCGCGCGCACGCGCTCGAGGATCGGTCTCGCCCGCCAGGGACCGGTTGCCCCAAGGCTGCTGCAATACTGCTCACTGGGGGACCGGTCTCTCCTATCAGGGACCGGTCCCCGAGAGTAAAAGCTCTCAGGACTCGTCCAGAACTCAGGTTTTCGAACTTCTTAGGTCAGAAATCATTCTATGACCCTCCACCAAGTGTGAAAAAGCTCGAAACACAACCAAACACTCGAACCCCGCAATTTGCACAGGTCCAGTGTGCTACACTCACCCCTCCTAAAAAGGAGTTTCGTCCGCGAAACTCAAAAAGTAAAGTACCTCAAGCTTCCATCTGAAAAAGATGGGGATAGCGCTCCCGTAGAGAGTTCTCCAACTTCCAAGTGGCCTCGCGCTCGTCGTGGTTGCTCTAAAGCACCTTCACGTAGGGAATATCACGGTTCCGCAATCTTTTTACTTCGCGAGCCAGAATCCTCATGTCACTCCCCGGGACCGATACCAATTTGGGCAGCCCGAGCACGTTAAACAGACGCCGAGCGGACAGAGTTTCCCCTGTCCGCCCAAGGCTCATCGCATGTATATTTTCAAACAGGAAGTGCACTAGCTGAAACATACAAATACGGCTTACACGAGGGTAAGCAATAGCCATGAGTGAAAGAAAGGAAACTAAACATTCACTTGTACTATGATTCAATTTAGATCATATACATTAAGCCCAACTTGTACATTTTCAAATTCCTTACATTTCATTACATCATTTCTTTCTTATATTACATTTACCTCAAAAGAGAGCTTTATATTCTTTTCTTTCTTTGCTTAATACATCAACATTTTAAATCATCAAATACAAAGGATGATAAAAGGAAATGCTACTACAAAATGTAAACCCAACTCTGGTGGCCTCTGACTAAGGTGCGATACCTTTACCTCGGTCGCTCGCTGGCTCGCTCGGTCCCGGCTCTGTGGAAATAGTGGGGTGAGAACTACAACAAAGTTCCCAGTGGGTTCGGCTTCAAAATCACCGACTTTCCAACTATGACTAACTCAGGCATAATAGAAAGGAAAAGCTGCATATAGTAACCAATCTATAGTATGATGCTAATATGCCTGAACAATAAGTAGGAAATATGCTCAACATTACCATATGCAGATTACGCAAGTTCTTTTGTTCTTTACACTTTATACTTTGTCTTTGTTTTTTGTTCTTTGTTCTTTGTTCTTTAATCTCAAGGCTAACCCGGGGGTTTACTCCAACCCGTGATGCAAAACTCCAGAGCACATCGCCCGAGGGGGAGCGACCGCCCTCGAGAATGGAACTCATAGCAAGTATGATTGAATGCTTAACTCAAAGGATTGTATGTATAATCTTGACTTTACACTAACTCTAGTGTTCTTTGTATCACTTTATGTTGCTACTCTAGCAATCATTATTCTTTGCTTTTCTTTTACTTTTGCTAATTCTAGTAATCATGTTCTTTACATTTCCTTACCTTTGGCTGATTTTAGCATTCATGTTCTTTACGCCCCACTTTGTTTTCACTTTAGTCATTATCATTATTCTTGACATCACATTGATTCTTTGCCTCACACTACCTCTAGTGTCACTTTACTTTACATTATCAAATGCCACTCGATCTATGTCTCATTGTGTCACTCTGTTCTTTCGCCTCACTTTGGTACTCACATTTTCTCTCATGCATACATATATAGGCTTTTTGACATTCATAAGGTTCTTAACTATCACATTACGCAAGTTGTACTCACAATCATGCAACATCACATTTTTATCATTGCTTTACCCTAAAATGCATGCAACAATGTATATACATATGCTCAATTGAATGACACATTAGGCATAGAGGGAAGTTCAACGAGTTTGAAAAGCACCACCCACCTCGTAGGTTCTCAAAGGTGTTCCGACGATTTTCTTGGGATTTTTAGGCTTCTCGTTCTTTACCTGCGGCAAAACGAAGCCAACTTAGGCCATTTTGCCCATAACTTTTCATAGACTTTTCGTAACGCTAATCCGAGCGCACCAACGCGTTGGAAATACCCCCAATTAGATTTCTAGAGGGTCAATTTCACTTAAAAATTTCCATGAGCAAAAGCCCCAATTTGGGTGCCTAGCTCCATTGCATATATCAAACCTAGGGTTTGATCTCATTGGAAAGCAAAAGTAGCTTCATTCTACTTTAGGAAGTCCATTAAAACCATCTTTAGTTCAATCCAGACCCTAGTTTGGATTCTACCATGAGAGGGGTCAAGCTCACCTTCAAGCTTTACCCACTACACTCATGCCATGGTCTTGATCTCAAAAGAAGTAAAAAGAAAGCTTCAAATACTTTAAAGGTTCTATAAAAACCATTCTTAGCCTAATCCAAACCCTAGTTTGGAATTTACCATGAGAAGGGGCAAGACTTACCTCTAAGCTTGCTCCTTTTCCAAGCTAGAGAAGGAGAGGAGAGAGTTGCTTCAACTCTTCTTCTTGTTCTCCACCTTCTTTTCCTTCTTTTCCTTCTTTTCCTTGGTCTTCTTCTTCTCCTCCTTGTCTTCTAGAGAGAGAAAGAGAGATGAGAGGTGATGAGAGGGTGAGAATGAGAGAAACACCTCTTTACCCCTCTTACATATCCCTATGGGTTGCAAAATTGCAGCTAAACCCCTCAACTTTCACCTCAACACACTGCCTGGACTAGGCAGATTTTGTGCTCGGGGACCGGTCTCCCCGACTAGGGACCGGTTCCCGAGAGCTCTCCCTATGCAGCCAGAACTGCTACGCGCAATGCGACCGGTCTCTCTTTGGGGGACTGGTCTCCGGGGGACCGGTCTCTCAGGCAGGGACCGGTTCCCGAAGCCTGCCTTCTCAGGACTTAGCCGATTTTCAGCTTTCTCAATTTTCACGCGTTCGGGGACCGTTCTCTCCCACCAGAGACCGGTCCCCGAGAGCTCAAAAACTGCAGTTTGCAGATGTTTGATTCTTTAGCTCTCGAAAACCTCCTATAACGCACTTTTGATCATTTTAACACCTTCGGACTTCCTGAAGTGTACCATCCTCGCTCTTTGGTCAATTTGACCAAAGCTCGATATTTATTTTTTGAATTTTCGGTATATTACACCTCAAAGGTTGCTCTTCAAAGCTCAAATCATCCCTCAGCTCCATAGGTGTGGCGTCCAACACGTGAGCCGGATCATGGATGTACTTCCGAATGACCGATACATGAAACACATTGTGCATACCCGACAGGTTCGTAGGTAGAGCAAGTCGATACGCTACCGGGCCTACACGCTCCAAAACCTCATACGGTCCAATATATCGGGGACTCAACTTACCCCAGATTCCAAACCTTCTGATCCCTCTGGTCGACGAGACTTTTAAGAAGACATGATCACCAATCTGAAACTCCAAGTCTCGTCGTCGCCTGTCAGCATAACTCTTTTGCCTACTCTGGGCTATCAACAGTCGTTCCCGAGCAATGCGAACCATGTCCTTAGCTTCCTGGAGCACATCTGGGCCTAAAGCCAATCTCTCGCCAACTTCACTCCAGTGAAGTGGCGATCTACACTTCCGTCCATAGAGTGCCCCGAACGGCGCCATCTTGATACTTGCTTGATAACTGTTGTTATAAGCAAACTCTGCCATCGGTAGATGCTGCGACCATCCTCCCTGGAAGTCAATCACACATGCTCGAAGCATGTCCTTGACAGTCTGTATAGTACGCTCTGACTACCCGTCACTCTGGGGGTGGAAAGCTATACTGAAGTCTAAACGCGTACCCAAAGCATCCTGTAAGCTCCGCCAAAAGTGAGATACAAATCGGGGGTCTCGATCTGAAACAATAGATGTAGGCACCCCGTGCAATCGCACAATCTCATCCAAGTATACCTGTGCGAGTCTCTCACCAGTCCAAGTAGTGTGGATAGGTATGAAATGTGCCGATTTCGTCAATCTATCCACGATCACCCAAATAGCATCATGCCCGGCCTGCGAGCGGGGCAAACCCATCACAAAGTCCATGGTGATCTTCTCCCATTTCCACACCGGAATCGGTAAGCTCTGCAATTTCTCCGTGGGAACCCGGTGTTCAGCTTTTATCCGTTGGCAAGTTAAACATCTAGCAACAAACTCGCCAACATCCTTTTTCATCCCGGGCCACCAATAAAGCAACTTTAAGTCCTTATACATCTTGGTGCCTTCCGGATGTATAGCATATGGTGCTCGGTGTGCCTCTTGAAGAATTTCTTCTCTAAGTGCCGATTCCGCCGGTACACAGATCCGTCCACGGAAGCACATCAGTCCAACACCGTCCACATAAAAGTCACCGGTGCAACCATGGATCATCTTAGCTCGAATTCTTTGCAACTCCACATCGGAGACTTACTTTTTCTTAATCCTTTCCACAAGAGTAGGTTGCACCATTAAAGTCATCAGTCTCAAAGGGGTATCAGGAGCCACCACCTCCAACTCCAACCGCTTCATCTGCTCGATCAACGGCGGTTGGGTAACCACAAGCATCGCTAAGTTTTCCGTCAACTTCCTACTTAGCGCATCCGCCACCACGTTAGCCTTGCCTGGGTGGTACAGTATCGTCAAATCGTAATCCTTGAGTAGCTCCAACCATCGGCGCTGCCTCAAGTTCAACTCCTTCTGAGTGAATAGATACTTTAAACTCTTGTGATCCGTATATACTTCGCATCGCTCGCCGTACAAATAATGGCGCCATAGCTTCAATGCAAAGACCATGACTGCCAATTCCAAATCATGAGTAGGGTAGTTTCTTTCAGAATCCTTTAACTGGCGAGATGCATACGCGATCACTTTCCCGTCCTGCATCAAGACACAACCCAATCCATTAAAGGAAACATCACTATAAATCACATACCCTGCTCCAGCAGTTGGCAAGGTTAGGATCGGGGCGATCGTCAATCTCAGCTTCAACTCTTGAAAGCTCCTTTCGCACGCATCATTCCAAACAAACTTGGTGCCCTTATGCATGAGCCTCGTGAGGGGAGTAGACAACTTTGCAAATCCCTCGACAAACCATCGGTAGTAGCCGACCAAACCAATGAAGCTCCGTATCTCGGTCACACTCGTAGGCCTCGGCCAATCCTTGATAGCTTCAATTTTTCTAGGATCCACGGCTATACCTGATCTTGAAATTAAGTGGCCCAAAAATGCCACCTCTTTAAGCCAAAACTCACACTTTTTCAGTTTGGCGTAGAGCTTCTTTTCCCGAAGCACTTGAAGTACAAGTCTCAAGTGTTCCTCGTGATCCGCATCACTTCGGGAATAGACTAAAATGTCGTCGATGAATACTACGACGAACCTGTCTAGGTAAGGCTTAAACACACGGTTCATTAGATCCATAAAAGCTGCCGGGGCATTAGTAAGCCCGAACGGCATCACTGTGAACTCATAATGTCCATACCGTGTTCTAAAAGCCGTCTTCGACACATCCTCAGGCTTGATCTTCAATTTGTGGTATCCCGACTGTAAGTAGATCTTGGAATACACACTAGATCCCTGTAACTGATCAAATAGATCGTCGATCCTTGGCAATAGATACTTATTCTTAATCGTGACTTTGTTAAGTTCACGATAGTCGACGCACAAGCGAAGTGATCCATCCTTCTTTTTGACAAATAGGACCGGTGCTCCCCAAGGTGACACACAAGGTCGCACAAAACCCTTGTCCAGAAGATCTTGCAACTGTGCTTTCAGCTCCTTCAACTCCGCTGGTGCCATCCTATAGGGCGCCTTTGAGATTGGAGTAGTCCCGGGAACGAGATCTACCACAAACTCAATATCCCTATCAGGTGGCATTCCTGGTAACTCCGATCGAAACACATCTCCAAACTCCCGTACGACGGGGATATGCTCGATCCTAGGGGTGTCTGCATCGCCCCGCAACACCACGGTAGCCAAATAGGCTACGCAGCCTCTGCTGATCAACTGTCTAGCTCGAGAGGAGCTAATCGTCATCGCGAACAGCGAACTCTGGCATCCTCGGTACACAACCTGCGCCTGCCCTGGCTCTCTAAATGTCACAGTTCGATTCTTACAATCGATAGTGGCGTAGTACTTGGTCAACCAATCCATGCCCAAGACAACATCAAACTCTCCGAGTTTATGCAAAGCTAGCAAATCTATGGGTATGATCCAATCTCCAACCTGAACAGGGCAACTGGGGCAGAACTCCCGAATATCCAAAGAATAATCGTGTAACACACTGGACCTTTGCAAATTGCGAGGTTCGAGTGTTTGGATGTATTTCGAGCTTTTCCACACTTGGTGGAGGGTTGTAAAATGTTTTCCGACCCGAAAAGTTCGAAAACTGAAATTCTGGACAAGTCCTGAGAGTTTTCACTCTCGGGGACCGGTCCCTGGAAGGAGAGACCGGTCCCCTCAGTGAGCAGTGTTGAGGCAGCCTGAGGCAACCGGTCCTTGGCAGGCGAGACCGGTTCCCGAACGCGTCTTCGCAGTGGGAGACCGGTCCCGCGCAGGGAGAGACCGGTTCCCGAACG
>NW_017893316.1:0-84456 GCF_001540865.1 Ananas comosus | reverse complement strand
GAGCTGAGGTCAGTAATTGCCCACTGGGAACTATAAATTATAGTTCTCACGCCCTCTTTTTCTCGATGTTTTTCAGAGCCTTCCACTCAGGGTGAGGCCAGGGACCGCGGGAAGGGAGTTGCTTCGAGCTAGCTTCCTTCGAGGACGTTTTGCTAGGTGGTCTACCTCTCGTTGTACTTTATTTTGGAGAGGTCGAGAGTTTACCAGTGTACTAGAGACCACCATTTTTGTATTAGAGGCTGATACTGTATAACTTATGTTTACTTTTATGTTTTAGTTATGCTCTATTACTATTAGTATAGATGTTAGAACTTTACTCGCTCTGATATCATTAGTTGCTTGTTATTTCACTTCTTCTATTTGTTCTCCTGCTTGCCTTTACTTCCGCTTTTATTCTAGACGCCTTATATGTGTAGACATATGGCGGGTCTGGGCACGCTACCGGGAGGGCCTCCGCCGGTCCCGGGGCGTGACAAATCGGGTACAACAACTCGTCCAGAATGCAACAAATGTGTCAGTGGCATGCCATGCAACTCGGCAAACAGCCGGTCTATGAATGAATGCGATGCACCGGTATCAAACAATGCTCGTACTCGAATACCATAAAGCAAAATGATACCTGCGACCACATTCTCGGCCGCTGCTGCCTCCTCAGTCTGGGCCGCCTACATGCGCCCGCTCGGGGCCTGTCGTGACCTCTCCATCTGCCACTGGACAGGTGGCCGCCCGGCCTGCTGATGTACAGAAGGTGTCCCCTGGCTGGGACCCGGTGAAGCTGGTGCAGATGCCGAAGATGGCTCTGGCGACGGACCCCTCGGACAGTCAGTCTGGAAGTGGCCCTCCTGGCCACACAAGTAGCACCTATCCCGACTGCGTGAACACTGTCGTGGGTAGTAAGGACCACCACAGATCACACAACGCGGTGCCTGGCGTCGAACAGGTCCTCCTCGCTGGGTAGACTGGCCACGTCCTCGCGACTGGCTTCTGCTCCTAGAATGCCTCGGCGGCCTCCGTGAGTGCGTCTGACTCGCACCCTCAGCCGCTGTCCTCTTGCCCTTGCCCTTGTCTAGGGCCTCACGTCGCTCCTGAAGGTCTGCCGCTTCAGCCTCCACAATGAGTGCATGGTCCACAACCTCCCGGTAGGTTTGGAGGTTGGAGGACTGCACCAACCGGAAGATCGAAGGCCGCAATCCACGCTCAAAAATGCGGGCCTTATCCTCGTCATCCCGTACCACAAAAGGTACACAGTGGAGTAGCCAAGAAAACTCCCGCTCGTACTCGGCCACAGACTGCTCCTCCTGGCACAGGCTGCGCAAATCCTACTCCATCTTCCTCTTGGCGCTGGTAGGGAAGTAGTGCGCCAGAAGCAGCTCCTTGAACCTCGCCCAAGAAATTGCTGCCAAATTAGTGTTGGGGTTGTCCTGGATATCCAACCACCAACGATAGGCCTCGCCGTCCAAGTGATGTGTGGCGAGCCAAACTCTATCCCGTTCCTCAACGAAGGTATCTCGAAAAAGCTTCTCCATGTGCATCAACCACTTCTCAACAATCCAGTGGTCGACCTTCTCGCCGTCGAAGATCCTCGGGCTGCACCTCCTGAACTCACTGAGGCGATCCATGAGCCGATCCCGCTCGGCTCCCTCGACCATCACAGGGAAGGCTGCCCTCGCCGCAGGTATCTGAACCGGTGGTGCTGCGACCACTTCCTCCCGAGGTGAGTTTGCTGGTGCAGCACGCGAAGAACTGGTTGCGGGGGATTGCGCCCTCGGCGCGACGGCCACTACGGGTGCTGGCGGGGTGGGAACCTGAGTCTCCCTAGAAGCTGTTTCTTGCTGCAGCAAGAGATCCTCCAGATGCTTCATCCGCGCCTCCTGCCGTTGTGCCACCTCGGCCTGTCGCTGAGCGGCCGCCACCTGCTGTGCTACAAGATCAGTGAGGTCCGCAAGCTGGGACCTCAAGTCACGGACCTCGCTAGATATGGAAGTCGCGGAGGTTTCGACCTTCTCGAGGTGTGCCGCATCGTCCGCTCCGGCAGATTGGGAGCGTGTAATCGGCATTGTCACTACAAAACATAATTGCGCAAGTTAGTAACCGGCGCTGTCGAATCCCCGCTCAAATAACAATACCCAAATCATGCGAAAGTAAGGAAGTGTTGTCCACAACTAACTCCCGATGATACGTTGTCGACCGCCAACGTAACCCTCCGCGAAGTTAGAAGCCATACACTCCGATCAAACTCTAACTTTTTAGAGTTATCATCACACCCAATCGAAATACTTTCGCTAACAGTTCAATTAGACCTCGTCTCTCACCAGCCTATTCCCTATAGTCCAACCGGCCTAAGGTTTGCTAGGTCCTCTAAGACTCAACCCTAGGCTCTGATACCAAACTAATCTGTCACGCCCCGGGACCGGCAGAGGCCCTCCCGGTAGCGTGCCCAGACCCGCCATATGTCGGCACATATAAGGCGTCTACATCAACAGCGAAAAATAAAACCAAAGATAGTCTGCAACTAGAGATATCAGAGCACAAGTAGATCTACCATCTATAATAAAACGAGAGGAATATACTAAAACAATAAGAGTGAAACATCAAGTTATACAATAACTGTCTAAGAAGGTACACAAAAGGGCGGTCTCTAAAACACTGGTATAGCTCTCAACCTCTTCAAAATAAGAAAACATCGAGAGGTAGACCACCTATCAACTCGTCACTTACTGAAGAGCTAGCTCGAGCAACGCCCTTCCCACAGTCCCTAGCCTCTCCCGGCGTGGAAGGCTCTGAAAGAAAACATAAAACAGAGGGCGTGAGAACTATAATTTATAGTTCCCAGTGGGCAATTACTAACCTCAGCTCAACGCACCACTAAGCCCCAAAGAAAGGGTAAGTCTAAAAGAGAGCAATAATAACGAATAAATTGCATTTATGAAAGCATAACTAAAATGCTAAGCTATTATATTGCAATTAAACATGGTGTTAATATGATGCACCTTTACTTTGTCACAAACAATATGTCCCTACATGGGCACAAGTAAATATCACGGTTTACTTTATGAAGTTATAAAGATCATGCTTTATCATGGCAACAATGTATATATGAATGCAATAAGCAACATCTCCTAGCATACTACATGTATGTATGTATACTCAAATGTCCAAAACTATGCTAGAAGCAAGTCCAAGTAATCCAACTACTACTCTCTATCTAGTAGTGATTAAAACCCACTCGACGCCGTGTCGATTTTCATTTCCAAGTAAGGACCTACCCAAGGTAGTCTAGCTTGTGCCGCCTAAGTGCCTGTGGTAGCCCAACATTCCTTCTATTGGAATGTGTCTGTCCCACTCGACCCCGTATGCTTCTCAATACCGCACGAGCGAACATAGGTCGCGTAGGCTAACTCCGGACTGCCGGCTTGTAGGGAGCGACCCTCACAAGCATGTGCGAATGAGCACAAATGGCAAGCAAGCGTAGTCAAAGGCTCAAGTATCCAACCCTCATGTCTCAAACATGGCAATAGCCACTAGTAACCCAACGGTCTAGCTCTATTTCACAATGTGATAACCCAACACCCACTGGCTTGGTGCCTCTTAATGACACTTAAGCATCACAACTAATTAAGCCTAATTCGTATTCTATGTTCCAATTAAGACATTAATACCAATGTTCACTATAGCCTGGGCCCAATGCCTCTTTATGACATTGTCCCAAATTCTCAACTAGTCTAAGTCCCCAAACCTCTCTAGGCTTCCAAAATCCCTAATGTCACAATTGGGCATAAAGGTTAAATGCATGATAGTAATGTTCATTTTCATGATAAGGATTATAGTCCCAATTCTCAATTAGAATGCTAAGTCTCACATGCAAGCCCTCTACCATATAGAGGTCCGAAATTTTTCTATACATTACATAGGCATGTTAAGTATTCTAAAATTCATAATAAATATATTTAACATAATTATGCATGTTTTTTCATTTAACGATACTCAAATCATCACAAATGAGATTTTCTCATTGTGTGGCTAGGTCAAACCCACCGAACCGTCGCGTAATCCCTCGATTCGACGGAGTTGTCGACGAGTCTCAAAATACTCTAAAAGTGATGAGCGAAGAGATACACAAGCGTTACGAGCAACTCTAGGCTCAAACATTAACCACACAAGCAAAAGGACAAAAACTCACCTAGAGAGTAGAAAATCTCTCCCAAGCTCCAAAAGAGAGCTAAATCCCTTCCAATCCAATCCAAAGGAAGGTTCTAATCCGTTCAATTTAACTCCAAAGGCCCTAGAATCAAAATGCCCAAAATCAACCCTAAAATCCCATTCTAGGGTTTCATCCCCTAAAAACCAACAAACCAAGGTCTAGAGGTAGGAAATGAGTAACTAACATCCTTAGAAGCTCCAATCCAAGCTACAAGGGTGAAGATCTCCTCTCTTGCAGCTCCAAGTCCAAGCCTTCAAGCACCAACAAGGTGGGAAGAGAAAGAGAGGCAAAGAAATGCTCCAAGTCCAAGCTAGATCCTCCTCCTCTTCTTCTCATTTTTCTTCTTCTCCTTCTTCTCTCTCTAACAAAGGTATGGAGAGGGTGTGAGGAGAGAAATGAGGAGAAAGGAGAGTGGAGTGGCCATATAGGCCATCTAGTGTAACAAAATCCAGAAAAACCCCTGAACTTTGCATCCTTTGCAAAGCCCGGTCTGGGCAGATTTCGGGCTGAGGGACCGGTCTCCCCGACATGGGACCCGTCTCTCGGCCTGCCCTCAGAAAATCCACATTCGGGAACCGGTCTCTCCCCGCATGGGACCGGTCTCTCCCCGCGCGCACGCGCTCGAGGACCGGTCTCGCCCGCCAGGGACCGGTTGCCCCAAGGCTGCCGCAATACTGCTCACTGGGGGACCGGTCTCTCCTATTAGGGACCGGTCCCCGAGAGTAAAAACTCTCAGGACTCGTCCAGAACTCAGGTTTTCGAACTTCTTAGGTCGGAAATCATTCTACGACCCTCCACCAAGTGTGAAAAAGCTCGAAACACAACCAAACACTCGAACCCCGCAATTTGCACAGATCCAGTGTCCTACAGATAGGATGTTCCCAATTTTGAGAGATTGGATTATACTCACATAGCCTGTCTGCGCTTGTCGGGGTCGCTCCCCACAGGCTGTGCACTCCGGAGTATTTGTCACTCGAGGGGCAGCCACGCGCGCTGCCCGGACAGTCAGTGAATCTGTCCGCAGGCGGTCTCGGGGGATAGTTCAGTAAGGCTACTCCCCTATGAGACTTACAAACGTGAGATTGAAAATGAGTTACCGGTTTAACCGAATGATTGGGTGATCTAATGAATAACTTCATTGTCGAACATAGTAGACTAGTAGTCAGCCTTTACTATGATTATCATGCATGCATTACATTGGATTGAGGCATAGTTAGATATTTGCATTCGTACTTGCTTTATTACAATTGTTGCCTTCAATTATACCTATCCATCTATCTATTGTCTCTCTATGCCTCCTTAGACCTAGTGGGGAGATCGGCGGAGTCGGCGGTCGAACCCACTGGGAACTATGGGAGATAGTTCTCACCCCCATTTTATTACAGGGCCGAGCTCGAGTGTGCCAGCGGAGGATTGCGCTAAGGGCATAGCACCCTAGAGGTGGTAGTAGTTTACTTTCCTATTTTGCATTAGAGTTACCCTATATATGTATTGAGAGTAGATGATGTATAGGGTGTGAGATATTTTGGGATGAATATAAACTAAAGTTTATAGTTTGGAAGATGTAAGCTTTATATTATGTTTTGGAAGCTCAATATATAATCAAGTTGTAATATAATGGTTGAATGAATGTAATAGGTAGAATGTATCTCTCTTTTATTCACTTGTATGTTGGTTACTCATGATGCTTGCTCTTGATTGTTTAGCACTGTTTGTGCTGTTGCTATCGTTGTATGATCATGTATGTAATCAAGTGTATATCCTGGAAACTTGTGTACATGATCTCGTTGTTTAGCCTTGGGCGGACAGGGGAGGTGCTGTCCGTTCGGCGTCCGTTTGCCGCGCCCGAACCGGACCAAATTGGTAGCGGTCTCGGGGCGCGGGGTGTGACAGAACACTAGTAAAAAAATCGGCTCGGCATCCTAGCATGAGCGTAACAACTATCTAAACTACCTGGGGTATCCGCAACGCTGATACTGCGGCGATACAAAAATAAAAAAGGCTCCTAGAGCTAAGTCAGGCAGTTTAAGCAGGTGACAGGTCCAAATCGTTGGTTTTCTCCTAAGTCAAATTCCAAGTCCAACATGTATATTTATGGTTTACTAATCATGTTCTCCATACTGATTTCGTCCATGATACAATCACTGAAATTGAGCTACCACATGATTTACAAAAAAACTAGAAATCATACATGTCGACTAATACTGTGCTTAGGAATAAACCGATGTAACCCACCTCGAGGACTAATCCCTGGCAGCAAAGAACTTCCTCGGCTGCGGAACAACCTGCTGGATCAACTGAAATCCTCTAAGTTCAGTAATCGAGCTAACTCCCAGCTCTACAATCGAAACCCATAAAAAAACACCAATTCAGTCCAAAACAACAACAGCAGAGAGAGAAACAGGATTTCGACCAAGCTAACCTTTACCAAATCCAGCAATATTGGGTTTCTGGATTCCTCTCGAAGTCCTGAATCCAACGAACCAAGTTTTGTCACAATCCGACACTCCTACGTCGTGTAAGAGCCAAAATGCCGACGGTCGACGCTGGAATTCTACAAGAACAACACCTTTGAGCTCGGAAATAATAAGGACTTGAAATGGTTGGAGGAATTGATGAACATCTCACCTCAACAGCTAACCAACTTCGGCGCAACGTCAAGAACAGTGAAAATCGACTCTCGTCCGGCCCCCCTCGCGATGCAACGGCAACAAACGCGCGCTCGAACGGCTCCGCGACACGGCATCGACGACGAAACACTCTACCCGAGCTCCTCCACTGTCACGCCCCGCGACCGCCCGCCTATTTGGCCGGGTCGCGGCATCGCAACAGATCGCCGAACGGACAGGGTTTCCCCTGTACTGCGGACAGAGTCTCCCCTGTACGTTCAAGGCATAGCAATCAATACAATGTGCGAAGTTCCAACCAGGAACACATTTCAATCAAGATTGCATAATGGAAGGTATCAAACAACATAAACACATCCTATATTATTACATTCATTCATATTCATACATTTTTACATCTCAAATACTTATTACATTTAACTTCCAAATACAATCCGATTTAAATTAATTATTACAACTTGATTCTTTCATTCTTTACATCCCTAAGTAAGGCCGACTTAGGGTACCACTATCTCTGGTCTCGGTGGTAGGGCGCTAACTATAGAGCTACGCCCTCGCCTCGCGCCGCCGCGCCGCTCACGTGTGAACCTGTAACACCCCAAAACCACGTGGGGTGAGAACCAACTCCATGGTTCCCAGTGGGTACGGCCACCCAAGGGAAAAGCTCGACCAATAGGTCCAAGGGAGGCAACTGCAAGTTAGTTCAATAAACAGATAGATATATATCTTGATTATGCAACGAATAAAACCATGCATTGCCTCACGAATGCAATAATGCAATGCTATATGCAAATCATGCAATAATGCAACTATGCAACCAACTAGTAGTTCATTTGACACTACTTTCAATTCTGCTAACCATAGCTCATCCATTCGATATCTAAGGTTTCCTCTATCTTAGATTCTTGTCAATCACCGTTTTAATCATAAAGTTTCATCTACCTTTACAAGGCTAACCACCCGACTCGGTCTTGAGTCAATCGTCTGCGGAGTACCGCACTAGAACCAGGCTCGAGGCGATGGACGTCTCACATACACCTCAGCCCTAAATCCTCTCGACTAGGATACCAAATCCATAACTCATAATGCATACTTGTTGTACACTCATTTGGCTATGACCCAATCTTACCGGTTAACCATGTTAACCCCAATAACTCACAACCAAATCCCTTAATAACGGGGGACTCGAACCTCCCTAGGGACCGTCAACTGGTGGGACTTTACCACGCCCAGTGGTGACCAACTCCGGAGCGCACCGCCCGAGGGGGAGCTACCTCCCTCAAGCCAAGACGTAACGTGAGTATCGATCCAATCCTCAACTTGAGGATTCATAGCCACTCGTCACAATGCCAATGTCATGATAGGTCTCTACCTATTTAATCATGCCACTCTCTATGTCAACTTGGACCAATGTCAATATGGTTAAACTATGTTTAACAATCACTTTCTTGATGCCAATCATGTCTCTATTGTCATTGTCACCCTTGTTTACTAATGTTCAAGTCCAACTCTCACATTTACACAATAATAGGGTCCTAACATACATGAATGACACCAGAATATATATGATCAATCACCACAAGTGTTTGCTAGGTTCAAGATGCTAGGTTTAATGCCACTCGATCTAATATATATATAGATTGTCCACTATGTTCCACAACATGGCAATATGTCATCAAGTATGTTTTTCTATTTAACATAATCCACAATATGTAAATTCATAATATATCATCATGCACATATACCACTAGCATCACATGATTTGTCAACATACATATAGTCATTATCCAAAATAGTCCATACTTAGCATCTCATGCATTCTTTTAGCACTTAATTCATTATGCATTACATTTAGCATATTCTATAGTATGTTAACATGCATTCTTTTCACATTCTTATATTATGTCAATATGCATCAATATGAAATCTCATTTCTTAGACATAAAGGGCGACCTAGTCGCTTCGGTAAACACAACCCACCTCATTTCGCATTCCGATTGCTTGTCGACACTTGCAATCGGCCGCCCGCGGCACCCGGCACCCGGTTTGGCCCGATCTCTCGCGCGACCACCCGAACGGCCTCCAATTCACGATCCGAAAATTAAAGGTCTTCGGTTATGTGCCACGATGCCTCAAATCCATTTCCATGATTTTAGGACGTCGCCTCGGCCCTCCAGGTGGAAACGAAGCCTAAACGTCTGTTTCTTTAATAACTTCGCAACAGCTCAACGAATCGCCGAACCGTCTTCGCCAACGCGTTCGTTTACCTAGCAATTAGGTTTACGAAGGGTCAAATGAGATCAAACCCTCATATTTTTGAAAGTTAGCATTTTGAGCCCTAGGTTTACAACTATGCAAGAAATCATTAAATTGCTCTACGATTCAAGCATTAATCATCTATTAGACATCAATGGGTTCCACTAAAACCATTTCCAAAACATTTAGACCTATCTTTAGAGATCTACCATTAAAGCCCTCATTTTGGAGCTCTAGGTTTCAATAGGTAAAAATCCACCATTAGAACTTAGGATCTAAGCATAAATCATCTACTTAGCATTTAGGAAAGCTACTAATTCGTTTCTAGAGCTTAAAACCCAAGCAATAGAGAAATGCCATTAAAGCTCTTAAAGCTTACCTTCAAAGCATGCTCCAATGGAGAGGAAGAAGATGAAGTTGATGAAGATCAACTTCCAAGCTTACTTCTCCACCAAATCCATCCATTTTGGGAGAGATTTAGAGAGAGAAAATGGAAGGCTTCTCTTTCTCCCTCTTTCCATGCGTGGGCGTGTGTGGCGTGTGCGTGTGTGGTGTGCGGCTGGTTGGGGAAGAAGAAGCCAAGAGCTTCTATTTAATTACACCCCAACACTATTCATCCCGGGCAGCTTAAAATCTGATAACTTTCGCCGGAGCTCCCTGAATGTCTGTTTGAGCTCAAACTTGACAGTCATGTTCGGTTTTACTTAACTTAACAAGCTGATGATCACTGGTTCAGTTTCGACCCCGTTTGGTCACTGAAAACTGTACCGAACTGCAATCTTTATCAGATAGCTTTCGAATTTTATTTCTCACTCTACGGGTGTCAGAAAAATATGAAACCTTAAATCTAGCCTCATAAAAATATTTCTGACATCTCTGCCAATTTTCATAATTTTCTGAGACTGTGCATTTTCTGCTAATTTATCTGCCCCGTTTCCAACAGAAAATTCTAAATCTTCTGTTTTAATTCCGATTTTAGCACAGGTCATTTCTGACTTATGTTTTACTCCTACAAATCCAATAAAAATAGTTTCTCACACTATTTTTATTTATTTTTATTTTTATACCAAAATCTGGTATGTTACATCCACGATCGGTCGAGCACAAAGAGAACAGAGAGAGGGTGCAAAACTCCTCTCCTCTCTATTCTTCCGATCCTATATAGGGAAAGAGGAAAATGGTGATACAATTAAGGAAGGAGAATTACCAATTTACCCTCTTACCTACCCTGGTGTACCGGTACACGGGCATTTGTACCGGTACAAAAAGCAACCCGAGAGCAGCTGCGCGAGTCCTAGCAAAGTCTACCGGTACTCCTCGATGGCTGTATCGGTACAAGAACTGTACCGGTTACAAATCGATGGTTGTACCGGTACAAAAGGCAAAAAACAGCCTTTTTCCAATCTGCTATGCTCACACCTCGCTCTCGCGTCGCAATGAGTCCGTTTAGCATCTAATCCGCACCAACGGAACTCGAACTTGTCCCGACACTCTCCCGATGTGTCGACAAGTCTCAACAGCTGAACACCAGGGATACCACATTTATTGCTTTAATAATTAAATAAATAATTAATTTATTATTAATAATTAATTATTAATAATTTATANTAATTAATTTATTATTAATAATTAATTATTAATAATTTATTTATTATTATTTATTAATAATTATTATTCTTAATAATTAGATAATGGATATTATTATTAATTTATTATTTATAATTAATTATTAATAATTATTATTATTTATTAAATAAGTATTAATATTAATTTATTATTAATAATTAGATAATTGATATTATATTAATTTATTATTAATAATTAATTAATAAGAATAAATAATAATTATTATTATTTATTAAATAGTTATTAATAATAATAATTTTATTAATTAATTAGATAATCGATATTATAAATTTATTATTTATAATTAATTATTAATAGTTATTATTATTTATAATTAATTATTAATAATTAATTTATTATTTATTTTTAAATAATATTTTGATGTTAAGTAATTACATAATATAATTTAAATTTCAAATTATAGCTCTTATTCCTCTTGTTCCAATCTAATCATCCAAACACTATTTACCTTATTCCTAAGAACAACCCAATTTTCATCTAAACGCAAAATTGGTCTAGTTCCTGCTTATACCTGAACTTCTACCTATCCCTAGAACTAGCAGTTCTTACTTATATCCGAACCAAATGCAGCCTGTCTTTAACCTACTGTCACGCCCCGAGCCCGATCCATTTGGCCGGTTCAAGAGCGTCGAACAGACGCCGAACGGACAGAGTCTCCCCTGTCCGCCCAAGGCTCAACATCCTGTACATTAGAGTATTAATTTACGCAAAACGGAAGCATACACGATGGCTTGCACGAGGGCAAGCATTAGCCAATAGTGAAAGTAATAAACCACACTTAGGAATTTGATTACATTTTTGCATCATTTCTTCTCTTTTACATCACATGATCTCAAAACATAAGTTCTAACATTGAAATACGAAAGGATCTTTTACATCATTCATATTCTTTTCCTTAAACATCAAAAGTATAAAAGGGATGCCTAAGGTATGCAACTATAAAATAAACCCACTCGGGAGGTCTCTATCCAGGGCGCGATGCCCTTACCGCGATCATTCGCCGGCTCGCTCGGTCTCAGCTCTGTGAAAAATGGGGTGTGAGAACTACAACAAAGTTTTCAGTGGGTTCGGCTACCAACCACGCCGACTTTTCCACTAGGTCTAAATCAGGCATAATAGAAAGAAAAGAGATATAGATAGTAACCAACTAAAGCAAATGCAGCTAATATGCCTGAATAATAAATAATGCTATGCACAATATAGTACTCATGATGCATGCAAGATCATTGCTCAAACCCGATCTCTCGGCTGACTTGCATGTTTCGCCCTCGATAGACCCACCAACTCAAATCCCAAAAATTCGGGGAGACTCCTTTCGACCCGATTGGGACCGTCCTCTGGGGAGACTCTTTCGATCCAGTGATGACAACTCCGGAGCACATCGCCCAAGGGGGAGCTACCGCCCTCGAGCAAGGACTTATAGGTAAGTATGATCCAATCCTTAACTATAAGGATGTCAAGCTCAATCCATTTCTTAACTATAAGGAAACAATGCACATATGATCCTTAACTCTAAGGTTATTATTGTCATAATGTCTCTAGGTTCTTGTACACATGCCACACTTGTTTTCTAAATGTTCCAACTCTAGCATTCTCGACTCGTTAATGTCACCTCCTACCTCTATGACATGATGTCACATTTGTTTACTAAAACCACTAAGTTCTTGTCACTTGTCATGCATAAATAGGGTTATCAAATCTCACATTCTTACTAGTAACTCACAAGTATTTGTACTCACAACATGCAATAAGAAGCTCAAGATTATCCTACTATGCATTATGCTCAAGTACATACATATGCTCAAATATGACACTTTAAACATAAAAGAAAGTTCGAGGTCCTTGGAATGCACCACCCACCTTAGTGAGGTAGTAGAAGGCGAACTCGATGCTTTCCACGCTTTAACGACCGCCAGATTTGCGTCCTACAACCAAGAAAGTGCCCAAATTAGGCCCTTTGTACATGAACAACTCTTAAACATTTTTAACGTTACACGGAGTGGTCCCACGCGTTGAGGACACCCTCAATTAGGTTTCTACGGGGTCAATTTGCCCCCAAAAAATTCTAAGGCAAAAGCCCCAAATTTGGGTGCCCTAGCTCTATATATATCAAACCCTAGGTTTTGATCTCAAAGATAAGCTAAAGAAAGTTTATTCTACTCAAAAGAGTCCATCTAAATCATTATTAGCTCAATCAACACCCTAGTTTAGGTTTCACCATGAGAGAGGTTGAAGCTCACCTTTAAGCTTTACCCCATACACTAAATCCATGGTTTTGATCTCCAAAAGAAGGAAAAAAAAGCTTCAAATACTCAAAAAGTTCTACTAAAATCATTTCTAGGTCAATTAGTTCTTACTTTAGGGTTTTACCATAATAGGGATCAAGGCTTACGTCAAAGCTTTCCCCACTTTGCTCCAAAGAGGAAGAAGAAGGAGTTGCTCCACTCCTTGGTCTTCTTCTTCACCTTCTTTCTCTTTTCTTTCTTTCTTTCTTTCTTTCTTTCTTTCTCCTTCTTGTCTTCTAGAGAGAGAGAAAGAGAGATGAGAGGGTATGAGAGGGAGAGAATGAGAGAAATATCTCATTTTCCCTCATACTTTACTCTATGGGTTGCATAATTGCAAATAAGCCCCTCAACTTCTACTTCTTTGAACTACCCAGACTGGGCAGTTTTCGGATTGGGGGACCGGTCTCCCAGACCGGGGACCGGTTCCCGAAGCTCCCCCTCCCCGCTAGTCAGCAGGGCTCCAGCCTGATGCAATCGGTCTCTCTCATAGGGACCGGTCTCTCCATCAGGGATCGGTTCCCGAGAGCTGATTTTCTGGGACTTAGCCGATTTCTCAGCTATCTCAATTCTTATGGGTACAGGGACCGGTCTCTCCTTCAGGGACCGGTTCCCGAGAGTTGAAAACCTGCAGAATGCAGTTTTTGACTCTTTAGCTCTCGAAGATCCCTTTGCAATGCACTTTTACTCATTTTAACACCTTCGGACTTTCCGAAGTGTACCAATCTCGCACTTTGGTCACTTTGACTAAAGTTCGACATTTATTTACCGAGTTTTCGGTATATTACACCTACTTGTTTTATTATTTTCTATTTTCTGTCTAAACTTTTAGAGGGATTATGTCTATCCTTGGATTTTAGGTTGTAAGATGTATATCTATATAAGGTCGCAGAAATAGCAATTTTTATTGGTGACTGGCTAATTATATTCATATTCACGCCGTAGTTGTTTCGTTCTACACATTCTCGCATTGTAGAAAATCCAGCTCCAACCTTCTCAGAGCTCTCTCTCGCCCTCGCTTCTCTCCTGTCCATTCCAAGATCTGCCACTTGTTCATTCGCTCATGTGCGCCTGAAATTGGTGGCGATTTCTAACCTCGCGGCCACAACCCAAATAGGGGACTCAACCGAAACAAGAGACTCTTTTAATGCCTATAATCTTGTTCTTTCAAATTTTTTATTTAATATAAAATTTCTATTTTTAGGGTTTAGGGTGTCACCTTCACATTCACCTTTGCCGTGCTGCGGATTTCGTCACTGAGTAACAGACTCACTCAATTTTAGAACACTACTGCTATATATTAATTTTGGTTGCATTTATATAAGTTCAGGGTTTAGGGTTAGAATTAGGGTTTAGGGTTTAGAAGTTACTTCCACAGTCACATACTTCACGAATTTCATTAAATTTTGTTCGGTTTAAGATAGAAAATATGTATTCATTGCAAATATACCTAATTACGCCATAATAGAACAGTATTATGATGTTTTAAATTTTGTTTGTTTGAATGTGGAACACGTATTTAGTACAAATATTCACTCTAATTTAGGGATTAGTAGAATAGTGCTACACAAATTTACTGATACATATTATTTTGTTTGTATCCATATAATTCATAATTTAGAATGAGGGTTTAGAAATTTTCACTTATATACTACAGTCATACGCACAAACATACGGTTTATATAGATAATTCATATGATTAAGTTTTGTTCATTTGAATAGAAAAAATATATAGAAAATATGTATTAATTGATAATATATTCTCTTATGGATTAGTAGAATGGTGCCATGATGTACACTGAACTTTAGCAAATTGCAAGATTCTATTGTTCGAATAGTATTTAGTACTATTCTTGATGTGCTTGAGGGTCATAGACTGTGCTTCAACTTTTTTACTCGCGTCTTGGGAAGCAAGAGTGGATACTTAGCACCAAAACCTCAAAACTGTAGGTTTTGGGGTGCCGGGTACGGGGTATCGGTACCACAGAGGGGTATCGGAACCCCGACGCGTAGCTGAGAAGGGCGCTCTCGGGTTTGAGCTCTGGGAGCTAGGCCGAGTATCACTACTGACTTGGCCGAGTACCAATACTGCATCGAGCGGGTACCGGTACACCGCAAGCTGCCTGCTTGACAAAGGCTCGGGTTTGCTAGAATGGTTGTCAAGTTCTGGTACTCCTGTCCGCGTACCAGTATGCAGTGCAGCGAACTGCTTTTGTGCAGTTTGCAATTTGGCTATTTGTGAGGGGCTTTGCGGGGATTGTTAATTACCACTTGTATATATACCCCGCATCCTTTCTACTCAGCCCTTGTGCTAAGGACTTAGAAAAAAAAAGGGTGAGCTCTCTTCTCTTCTCCTCTCTAGATTTCTTTTCCTTCATTAGAGATTAAGGTGGATTGATCTGTTCTCTCTTCTCCTCTTCTGTGGGTGGATGATTTTGAACCTTGGAGAAGCTTTGGAGTTGAAGGTTTAAGCTTAGTTGAGGAATTATCTCCAACCCTAGTACCTTCTTAGTTTGGTTTGGAGCGCTATAAGAGGTTAGTAGCCTTGATTACTCCTATTACTCCTTTGGATTGTACTTTGTTGAGTTTTTGGGGAGTTAAACCTAGTTTCTGAAAACTAGGATTTTATTTGGGTTTTCTCTTAGTAGAGCCTTTGAGGCTAAATTGTTGGTTCCAATACTTCTATTTAGGTTAGAATTGAAGCTTCCTAGCCTTTATTGGGATTTTGGGAGAGCTTTTCGCCATTTAAGGTATTTTTCACCTATTTATGGCTTGATTTTTGACGAATTTCGTCGCGTGTTCGTTTGAAGCCCCTAACCCTCTTGAAATTTTTGTTAGGGAGCTAGAAGGTTAGTGGGCAACCTCGTTCACGCAAACGAAAGGGTTACGAGGGGTATACTGTGGGTTTGACCTCACCGAAATGGGTGAACTCTTCCTATGTCATTTCTTATGGTTTAATATGGAAAATTATGCTATATTATGTCATAAGAATGTTTATTATACCAAAAAATTAAAACTTGATAGGAGTGTTCTATTATGCTCTAATATTGTTCTATTATATATAGCATAAGGATGTAAGATTGTAACGCATATATGTTCGTATTAAAACCTGATAAGAGTGTTCTATTAGGATTTTTTTTTATATAAACTAATTCTCTAGAATTTTAAAATTTGTGAAATAACCCTCCCAAAATTATATTTGTAAAACTAACACTCCTTTCGCCACGTAGGCGCGAGGGAAAATTTTTCTTATGAAGGCGGGGAGGGATTTACCGTCTTACTAACATAACTAATAAAGACGGTGTTCACCGCCTTTTGCTTATTTAATATTTTTCCTCTATCCCATATATAATCTTAACAACCACATAAAAATTATAACAAATCACATATAATTTTAGCAACCTAAAAATTCTAATAATCTATCCATACAATCCTAACAATCAAATAAAAATTCTAATAATCCACGTATAATCCTAAAAATCTCATATTTTTTCTATTTTCCATCTAACAACCTCACATTTTCCTATACATGGTTTATATGAAAAATAGAAAAAAAATAAGGTTATTAGTTGAAAAATAGAAAAAAGTGAGGTTGTTAGATGAAAAATAGAAAAAAGTGAGGTTGTTAGATGAAAAATAGNAGGAAAAAGTGAGGTTTTTAGTATGCGTAGATTATTGGAATTTTTATTTGATTGTTAGAATTGTATGGATAGATTATTAGGATTTTCAGGTTGTTAAGATTATATGTGATTTATTGCAATTTTTATGTTAGAATTGTATGGATAGATTATTAGGATTTTCAGGTTGTTAAGATTATATGTGATTTATTGCAATTTTTATGTTAGAATTGTATGGATATGTTATTAGGATTTTCAAGTTGTTAAGATTATATGTCTATACAATTATTAGGATTTCAATTTGCTAAGATTATATATGATTTGTTGTAATTTTTATGTGGTTGTTATGATTATATATGAGATATAGAAAAAATATTAAATAAGCAACAGACGGTGAACCATTCACCGCCTTTGCTAATTATATTAATATGACGGTGAATCGTTCACTGCCCTACTGAAGGCGGTATATGATTCACCGCCTTTATAAAAAAAAAATCCACCCCTGAGCCTACGTGGTGAAAGAAGGGTTAGTTTTACAAATATAATTTTGGAATGGTTATTTTGCAAATTTCAAAATTCTAGAGGGTTAGTTTGTAAAAAAGTCTGTTCTATTATGCCTTAAGAGTGTTCTATTATGATATAAGAGTGTAAGATTGCAACGCATACATGTTCGCATTAAAACCTAATAAGAGTATTTTATTATGCTCTAAGAGTGTTTAATTATGGCATATGAGTGTTTCGCATTAAAACCTATAAAAGTGTTCTATTATGCTCTAAGAGTGTTTTATTATGCCATAAGTGTATAACATTACAACGTATACATGTTCTCATTAAACCATATATGTGTCTTGCCCCGGATTCCTCGTTTCCCCAGGCACGCTACAGACCCGCCTATACATAGAAATTTCTCCTGTATATGAAGCGAAGCTGTACAAGTACATGTAGTCATACAACATTACTACCAGTAGTATAGAGGTGCTAGAAAGAAATAAAACATATATAACAATAGTGGTTCAATACATGCATAGCATCCGGGTACAAAATACTCGCTCCAGCGAGGTACAACATCAGTATGTATAGAACCAAAAACTACAACTACATGTAGCTGGTACTGCTCTAGCTTTGTGACTCATCTGGAAGGGCTCTAACTCGCAACACCCTTGCCACAACCAGTATCAGCAACAGCAGCAGCCGAAGAAGAGGGCTCTGCAAAAGATTCCAACAACTGGGCATGAGAACTACTGCAAAAAGAAGTAATTCTCAGTCGGTATCGCTACCGACCTCAACGACTCACCCACTAAGTCAACAGATGGTATAACCAATGATAGTAAAGAACTGGAAACGATCTACAGCTATATACTACTATACTATCATGATCCAACACTAACTATCTGTAGAATAATGCAATCTCTGACCCAATCTCACTAGGCACTATGAATACACCCGTCCCGCCTGTCGAAGCTATACAGCTACCTCCACGCTAGGTCATCGGTGGAGAGCAAGTCCAACCAGGACAAAACGACATCAACGCAAAAGCACTAAGCCCGACTCCGGAGTAGCCCTCGTAGGCGTTACCCAACCGAGTATGCAAGCGTATCTTTGTCGAGCTCAATCAGGCTCTCATAGGCTATAGTCGAGTAAACAGGGTCTAACTGGTCTAACAACCAAACTTACGTGCCCTCGGCACAATTTGATGCAAAAATAGCAATCTGGGTCCACCGTCAACCTCAACGGCACCCGACAGTCCGGAACAGCCGGAACACTGTTGTAAAAATAAATTCGGCATCCCAGCACGAGCGTAAATTACATTCTACACTATCCTGGGTATCCCTCGCCCACAAACTACGGTGATACAAACAAACTACTCCTATAGCTAAATCTAGTAGTTTAAACATATGACAGTGTAAAAGTGTCAGTTCTCTCCTAAGTTAAATTCAAGTCCAACATGTATTATTTAACGAATATTCTAAGCTCGAATTCAAATTTTATAATGCAACAAATCAATGAATTGAGCAATGAAATATATATAAAAAATCCACTAATGCATGCTAGCAATATAACTTAGGAGAAAATCCCCGAAAATTCGGTAAGCATCACTATAACCCACCTCTAGCGCTAAATCCACGACAGTGAGGAGTCGCTCGAACCCTACTAAGCTCAGCCACAACCAGCAACAAGCCTGTAAGGAAGTGAATTCTCGAAATCCAAGAGTTGCACTCCGTCCAGGATCGACTACTTGTCGAATGGGTTGGTTTCGGAAAAGCCGGAGTGGCACGAAACCCAAAAAATGCCTTGGAATAGAGTCCACGAGAGCAACAGTGCAAAAATCTGCACTTGGCAGATTTTACTCTCGGGGACTGGTCCCCCGCTACGGAGGATCTGGCGGACGCGCGAGGCAACCGGTCTCCCGACCGGGGAGACCGGTTCCTAAATGTAGGCATTTATGGAGGGCTCTCGGGGACCGGTCCCTCCGCCTGCGACCAGCCCAGTGAGGGCTGCGCATTGGATGAAAAGTTGAGGGGCTAAAATAGATTTTGTTACATTAGAGGGGTATATAGGCCCTCTCCCCCTCTCTTTCTCTCATTTCTCTCTCTCTCTCTCTCTTACTCTCTTGCTCTCTCTCTAGAAAGAAAAGAATGAGAAGAAGGAGGAGAAGAAGAGGAAGAAGAAGAAGGAAGGAAAGGAGAAGAAGAAGAAGGAGACCAAAGAGAAGCTCTTGGACATCTCCCTCTCCCTTTCCTCTCCCTTTGGAGCTAGCACAAGAGGTAAGCTCCAAACCCTAGCTTGTAAACTTAGGCCCCGTTTGGATGCACAGTAAATAATTTCCATGGAGTTTAAATACCGTAGTTTTGGTCCAAATGAAATGTAGTATCCTGTAACTCCAAAAAAATTCCACGGGTTACTTTAAAAGCTGTTTCGATACACATTTTAGAATTCTACAGGATTTCTAATAATCTCTAAAAATTAGTCTTGTGAATTTAAACTTAAATTATTAGTTATTAAATGACTTTAAAATCTAAAAATTTAAAATAAAATTTTAAAATTTAAATTTAAATTATTAACTATTAAAATATTTTAAAATTTGAAATTTAAAAATTATAATTTGAAATTTTAGCTGTTGGAAAGTTTTATCTCCAACACTAGCTGTTGGAGAATTGAAAAACCCAATTACTAGCCGTTAGAGAGCTCGAAAATAAAAAAAAAAACTAGCCGTTGGAGAGCTCAAAAATCAATAAACTAGCCGTTAGAGAGCTCGAAAATCAAAAAAACTAGCCGTTGGAGAGCTCAAAAATAAAAAAACTAGCCGTTAGATAGCTCAAAAATCAAAAACTAGCCGTTGGAGAGAAGTATTATGCTTCTCATGCCATCCAAAGTCTATTTAAAGAAACCAAGTTATTACAATCACATACCTAATAGTTATTACATTCTCTTCTCTATATTTCTAAACCTACAAACTATGGATAATAATAATCTCGCACTTCTTCTTTTGAAGAGAAGGGAAGAAGAGGAGTTTGAGTTCATGAATTTCGTTCATCCAATAACAAGTAGTGATGAAATATCAGAGAGAAGACGTATTCACACATCTATTCTTACTGGTGCAATGTATGTTCAAGAAGTTCTTGAAGGCCATGAAGAACGATGCAAAAGAGAGTTTCGAATGGAGACTCATGTTTTTAAAGCACTGGTCAAATGCTTGAAGGATAAAAGACTTATTTCAGATACGAAATATGTCAGCGTGGAAGAGCAGGTAGCCATGTTTTTATTTATCTTGTCTAAAAATGCAAGTAATCGTACCGTACAAGAGCGTTTTCAACATAGTGGGGAAACAGTAAGCCGTCATTTTCGAGCGGTGTTAGAAGCAGTTACTATACTCACTGAAGATTTAATTCAACGACCATTGGCAATCACTCCATCGAATATCCGATGGAACAATAAGTTTTATCCTTATTTTGAGGTAATGTGATTTGCTTACTTACTTTAATTTAATTCAACTACCACTACAATTCATTAATAAATTAATTTGTAATTTCCAATTGATTTAATTAATTTTTTGTCAAATGTAGGATTGCATTGGGGCTATTGATGGAACTCACATTCCTATAACAATTGCGACGAGCTTGCAAGAACCATATCGTAATCGAAAACAAACATTATCTCAAAATGTTATGGTTGCATGTGATTTTAATCTTCGTTTTGTTTATGTAAGAGCTGGTTGGGAAGGTTCAGCATCAGATGCGAGGATATTACAAGACGCCTTAAACAATGGTTTTACAGTTCCACGTGGAAAATATTATTTAGTTGATGCAGGTTATGCTAATACACCAAGTTTTATTGCTCCATATCGCGGCATACGATATCATTTAAGAGAGCAAGGTGCAACTAATGAGAAGCCAAAGGATTATAAAGAATTATTCAATCTTCGTCATTCACAACTCAGAAATCATGTCGAGCGTATTATTGGAGTTGTAAAAATGCGTTTTCCAATTTTAAAGACAGCTACATATCATTCTATCGATAATCAAACTGACATTGTGACGGCTTGTTGTGTATTGCATAATTTTATCCGAAATCGTAATGGGACGGAAGATTGGTTGAATGATGGCATTTCAGAAATCAGAAATCATGAAATTATCGATGTGCCAGATGGGGATGAGGAATATGCTGAGGATATTGACTCTATGAATAATCAACGCAGAGCAGGCAATTTTAAGCGTGAAGAAATTGCAAAAAAAATGTGGACTGATTATATAGCTAGACACCAATCTAGGAGGAATTCTTGATTGTTACTGAATATTAGACATATATTTATTTTTCATTAACATGTATCATGAAGTTGTATGCCACTATTATATATGAATATCATTTCTCCTTATAAATTTTACGGATTTTTTTTTTTCAATGTACGAAATATACAAAAAAAGTCTACCACCACTGTAAAAAATATATGAAGAAATATCATTCATGAAGTTTAGCATTATATAAATATAGCTAACAAATATTTAATCAATCAAAAGTTTAATAAACGTGCGAACAAAAAGTTTAAGAAACTAACAAACTTCAACTAAAAGATTTAACATGGCAACAAAATAAAAGAAACCTAACAAAAAGAAAAGTAAACTAAACAACCGTAGCAACAACCTTATGATTTAATTCTAAATTCCCTCTTCCCAAGCCCTTCTTATCCAATAAGTTCTATGTTCATCCTTCAATGAAAGCCAAGCCTCACGATTTTTTTTCTTTCTTTGGAACACTCTTGAAGCTTTAAACACCTCGTCTGCGGTCCATGAATTAGGTAACGCATAAAACACCTCCATACATTTATCAACTGAATACTTATCATCATGATAACCTTTTGTTTGAAGTTCTGCTTCGGTGATAATGGCTTTAGCAATTTTATCATCACCCCTTTCCTTCACAATTAGGTAATCTCCCATTTTATCAACATTTTCTTTTTTTTGTTTTCTTTTTCTACAACTTAATGTAGTCTTGGCTTCTCCTTCTGTTTGTGTTTGTGATTGTGAAGGTGGAGGCATTTGAACTGGGTGGGGTATGTCACTTGCCGAAGGTATTTGAGCTGACAAATCGACCTCTTGAGTCTCTTCAACATGTTCATCAAAATCCCCTCCAACTGTAAGGACTGAGATTTTGACAGTGCAACTAAACTCTCTGTTGACGATGTTTATGTATGTAATTTAATTACATAAGCATTCGTCAAGTTTCAGGAGAAAACGAGTTAGAATGGAGAAGTTACGCGATTATTAGTTTTCACTTAAAGTGAATAGTAACCCGATTTTTCGGGGAAGCCACGGAGTAGAGTTGGCTTCTGGCGCGTATTGGAGTCCGATCATAGCACTCCAGTAGCTCGTTTCGAACGGCTCGACCATTCTGGACCCAATGGCATTGATAGAATTCGGTTTTGATACACGGATGTCGAGAAAAAGGGGTTTGATTGAAATTACATATTTTCATATAAGTAGTTATATGGTGGAATCAAAGAGTGTTGGTTCCGTCGCAAATCGGAGACCAAATCAGACAAAGAAAGATCCTAGTTTCATTGCCTTCGTCGTGCTGAACGCGATGGTATAATCCGTTCGGAAATCCGATGAACGGATTGCCGGATATTGCATGATGTTCGGAAAGGGGTCGATTGTGGCAAATCGGAAACTTCGCAAAAGTCTCCATATTTTATGGACCGAATTGCACGAGATCGAATGTGGAGGTGCGAATACGCGATAGTTACCCACTATGAAGGACTGGGTAAGAAATACAAAGCTTCGGTGGACTTTTGTGCGAAATTGCACTATGTATATAGTGTGCATCTAGGGTTTCTATGCACGAAACCCTAGATCTACTCGACCCAGGCCCCCATATGTGCCCTAGCCGCCATCTGCAGGTCCATGCCCTAGCAGTGCGCGCACCCCGGCCGCCGGCGAGCTTCCCCGGCCGCCGAAATTGCTTGATCAACCTCTTTCCTCCACCTTGCCACCACCCCCTCGGCCTTTGACATCAGAGAAGGTCCAAGACACCCTAGGAAGCCTTTCCCTCGGCCGAGACAAATTCCCGGCGCAGTCCCCGCCGGCCTCCGCCGTCCCCGCGCCCCGCCGGAGGTGCCCGAGCTCCCTGCAGCCAGCAGCAGTCACCCAGGTCGAGCCTGGGTGATCCCTACCTCCGCACGCCACCGCCGCTCCCCGCCAGCTGCGCGTCCTCCCACGGCCTCCGGCGACCTCCCGCTCGCCGCCGCTCGCCATCCCGGCCATCCACGTGGACCGCCGGCCGCCGCTCCTCCATCCTGCGGCCGCCCAGACCCGTGCGGGCCGTGACCGAGCCACCTCGGCCACCGCATGATGCCGCCGCCCACGGAGGGGTGCATCATGATTCCCTCGGCCTCTGGCGACTGATCGACGTCGCCCCGACCTCCTCCGGCCACCGCCGCGTCGCCGGGAAACCCATGAACCCGAGAGCAAGTCGCGGGTTGATCTGTGCCGCCGCGCCACCGGCCGCCTTCCGCCGCCGGCCAGCACCTGCCCCGGACCCCTCCGACCTTCCCCGCTCGTCCCTGGCCGGAGCGCCCGCCTTCCGGCCGCCGCCGGCCAGCCCTAGCTCTCCCCTGGCCGGTAAGCAGAGTTTTTGTGGTTTTGTGCACTGTTCGGGATTGTTCCCTCTGTTTCGGCGACCCGAGGCTATTCCGATGCCTCCGGAGGTGAGCACGGTGATCGTCCATCAGTGCTGATCACAGTGCTCACCTCATTTAGGGTCTGTGAGCGTCAGATGTGTTAATTTGAAGCGTTTTAGTTTCAGCGCGCAGTTTTCGCTGAATTTCGAGTCGCTCCCACGTGTGCCACAGTGGCCGACAGTGCTCCGAAAGATGAGCACGGCCTTCGGAACGTCGAGACCTGTCAGTACGTGTCTCGGCGGAACTTAGAAGTCCTCAGTTTGTGAGAACGAGTCATAGAAGTCGCCCGATTTACATAAAATGATGGATTTTATGTAAACATAGGAACTTTTATGCATTTGTACACCTTGTGGCTACTGTGGGCGGTGCATGTGTGTGTGTGGTGACCTTTGGACTGGTTGTCCATAATCCGATAGTCTTTGCGGAAATAGAAAGGTCGATTCCGGCGCGTTTTTCGGCGAAATTCGCCGAAAGAACGCTGTTTCGGTTCGGATTTCTTCCGACGTGGTTTGGTTATCCTGTAAATAATCGCTGAGCCTTGTTGGCTGGTCACCATCATCATTTTGTCGGTTCGGTGATGATGGGTGAGCGACGGTGGGTTCCGGTGTCGAAATAGACACTTTCGGGAACCCGGATTCGTACAATTATCCGGCGATAATTGTGTAGTGGTGTTATCTTGTGTTTGCTACCAAAACATCCAAATTGGAGTGCTTTGGGACAGCAGGTGACTCGTGGCATGAGTCGGTGAGTTTCAGTACACTCAGTGGGTCCTGACGGTGTCCCGGTGTGGTTTTCGGGACTTCCGGCGAGTTACGGTAATCGGTATTGGGAAAACAATCTTCGTGAAATTGTTTGTGGGGTTGTGGATACTGTGGTTATTAGTTGTGGGTTAGATACTAACCCGGTGGACCTTCTATAGGTCTTGTTGACATTCTTTTGCAGTCAGGAGACAGACGCGATATCCTTACAGGTGGGTACTTCGATCCGACGTTGGTACAGTGGTGCACGCTTGGTGATAGCTTCTTACCCTTACTCTTCTGTTGTTATTATCACATAGTATATTGAGCCTTACACCCTTATTTATTCGTTATACTCTACTCGTTGTTTGCATGCCTAGTATCCTGAGTAGGAGTAGAGTAGTTCTATCTACATGCGTATCTATTGACCTAGTTGGTCTGTTGTTGCATTCGGTATCTGTTGACCTAGTTGGTTGGTTGTGCATTCCGTATCTGTTGACCTGGTTGGTCGGTTCTCGTACTTCGTATCAGGGACCTTATTGGTCAGTTGGACTCTGTGGACCTTGGGTCCAGGCAACACATCGACTCTCTTGTCATGTGTTTCGATCTGGTTGATTGTGGTTTGGCGTTGTACGCCCTTGTTTCTGGCTTCGGCCTAGGCACCGGCTTTAGTCGGTTTTGTATTGAGCATACCAGCATGACTTAGTCACAGCACTTGGGGGTATTCACGACACCGGGTCGGTTTGGCCACCGACCGGAGGTGTGCTTATCCGGATGGGTCGTCCTGTGGGGCCGGTGAATCAGGTCGGTGCAGTTCAGTGACAGGCAGCGCTTGAGGTCTGCGGACCAATATAGCAGGCATCAGATTGGGTACAGTTTTGGTTTGGTTACCTTGAGGCATACTTGGCTTTGCATTCCTTACAGTAGCAGTATTGTTTATTACTTCTTCTTTATCTGTTATAGCTACTGTAGTTTCTTTATATCAGCATCAGTATTTGTTTACCATATTGTTATATATCTCTTCCTGATCCGGTGAGTACTCCTCGCCTTCTTCGACTTGCGGTACCCACTGGGAGGGGAGACATGTTTACATGTTCTCACATCCCCCATCATTTTTCAGGTATTGCAGGTGGTGAGATGTGAGACGAGACGTGAGACACGTTCGTAGCAGTCGATAGAGCTTCCGACCCGGCTTGTTCAGTTTTGCTGTTACTTTCATTATTTCGGATTATTTAACTTAGACAGTTATTGGTTCAGTTTGTTATTACAATTGTGTAATCTGAATTTCTGGAAATGAATAAAGGATTTACGGTTTTAAAAAGGAAAAATAGTTTTCTACCCCTCGTGGTAGCGTGTTTTAAAAAGAAAAGGTTTCCGTGTGGGAAACAGCTTTCAAAAGGTTTTTCGTTGTTTTCATAACTTAGTATTTCAAAACCCGTTTCTGAGTTGGAAACGTTTTAACTAATAGTCGTGGAATTATGAATTGAACTATGAATGGTAAATCTGTGATGAATGGTGAATGAATAGTGATTGTTGTTTATTCATTATGGTGGTTGTATCCTAGTTATCCTCTTGTACTTGTGCGACGCCGTGCAAATACAGAGGAGACTCTGTCCGTGTGAACAGTGGATTCCCTGTATTTGTGGCGGATCTGGCATACCCTGGGGTCAGGTTTTCAAAAAAAAAAAATTTCGTTGTGTTTTAACCTAAAAGGGACTCCGGGGTGTGACAGATTAAAGTGGTATCAGAGCCAAGTTACAACCACAACACCATTCACAGGTTGTTTTGAAAAGTAAATGAACTGAACCAAATAAATTGAACCATTAGTTAGGTTGACCCATAGGAAGACCTACGGTGTATAGGCACGTGAGTGCGGGGTTTGGGCTTGAGTCCCGGTGTGCATGTCGAGTTTGGTAAACTCGAATGCACGATTATTTCCGTATGTGCTACGGTTTTCGCACAAGCTAGCTAGTGTCCTAGTCGGGAGTAGTGGCGGTGTTTCTTTTTGACATTGAGTGGTGGCGCGGCGTTCCCCAGGTGTTGCCACTCCTGTCAGGTGGAGCCTTGAAAGGCTAGTGATCTTCGGGTCTAGACGTGTGTCAAAACTGCCGACGCCTAGGCCACTCTTTTTACTTAGGACACGAGAGCTATTGCGAGTGTCTCTACAGAGACGGAATTGTGATCAGTTACGATCGTGACTTTAGTGCGGCTACTAGGGTCTAGCCCAGGGTTGGGATTGCGTTCGTTTAGGCGACTGCATTGTTAGTGTTGCTTCTGCAGATCTTTGGGTAGGGTTGCGATGCCTACCTCTCTTCCTTGATTGCTGATGAAATTAGCGGTTTGGGCCTCTGTCTGGGTAGTTCACCGATTAGAGTCACTAGTGGCTTGTGGATGTTGGAAGCTATGGGACTCCCAGTGAGTCATTTCGAATGTCGACTTGTAAAGTCGATGTTTCGTTAGTAATGGTTGTGAGCTTCTGGTTCAGTGGAGAGGTATCAAGTGGCTTGATACTTTATCGCGTTGTGCTTCCAACTTGTTGTTGGTAGTGGATCTTCGGATATTTCGCTTTTCTTTTGATAAGTATATTGGCTGCAGACAATATACTGTCGAAAGTGGGATAAAATACTATCTTCCCGTTTGGGACTTATGGATTGGGTCGATGTGTTCTCTAGACTGTCTTGTGGGAAAAGCTAGAGTGATGGTCATCTCTGACCATGTGGCGAGCTTTGGATTATTCCCTGGCAGGTTTTGCGCAGTTGATTTATCATCACTACTGATGGTTTTGACCTTGGTTTGAGTCTGGGTGCTTGTTAGCTCTTTAGTTGTACCTGTTACAACTAAAAGGTTTATTTGGTTAGTAGTCTCGGTCTGTTTACCGGGAGGTTCTGAATCACAATTGTGGAGTGACTTGAGCTTGGCTGTTGACTTTGATTGTCACCATATGTGATAGCGTATAAGGTTTACGGCTCGGCTTATCGTGCAAGTCTTGGAATGTATGCTTGTCCAGTCAAATTGGTGACAGGTGCGCCTGGGTCTCAATGAGATAGGTATTTGGCGTTGCTCGGAACATCGATCACTAGGATCCTTTTTAGGAAGGCAGCGACAGGGTCTCGTGGAGACAGATGTTGAGCATCGCCGACGGTTATTATCGCAGTTGCGATTGGCGACCTGTGCATCAAGTGATGGACTTGCAAGGAACTTTTGGTGGTCTATTGGTACCGGATTAAGTTTGAGGAGACATTGTCTAGCTCAATTGGTATTGTCAGTTGGACCTTTTGGTCAAGTGGAAAGTGAGGTCTTGGACCTAGGACTATAGATTGTCGCAGGTAACTTTCCGTTGATGGAGGTTTTAGCAGTTTGTGTGGTTACTGGTGGGAGACTGTAGTCTCCAAACTGAGAGTTTTGACTCAGGTCTTAGAACAACGTTTCGTATTCGCTCGTGGTAAGCAGGTTGATGTTGTTGGCTAGTCAGGAGTGTGTCTTTTCGGCCTATGAAAATACACTCCAGACTTGTGGTGTTGACTCGTGTCTCTTCTACGTGAACCTTCGACGTAGTCGAGTCGGTTACAGCTACACGGACCAAGATAGAGTGTATCTAGAGTTTCTGAGTGGAGAATTTTTATCTCAGAGTTGGTGATTTGGGATCTGATAATCCTAGTCGCGGGACTGTCTTTGTCCGCTGGTTACAGGCTGGTGTTGATCCCGGTGAGTTTTGGTCTGTAGATTTTGGGTTGGTACGTTTTCCCTCGATTTGTTCGAGTAGAACCGCAGTTTTATTCTCCCCTTCTTCAGGAGTTGATCTGTCCAAATTCAAGGATATATAATTGACCAGTACTCAAACGTGATACCATAGTGGTAGAGTATTATCTGAATTCTATTTTGGTGGGTACGTGGTCAAGTTTCGGGGACGAAACTTCTTTTAAGGGGGGAATAATGTAAGGACTGAGATTTTGACAGTGCAACTAAACTCTCTGTTGACGACGTTTATGTATGTAATTTAATTACATAAGCACTCGTCAAGTTTCAGGAGAAAACGAGTTAGAATGGAGAAGTTACGCGATTATTAGTTTTCACTTAAAGTGAATAGTAACCCGGTTTTTCGGGGAAGCCACGGAGTAGAGTTGGTTTCTGGCGCGTATTGGTGTAAGGAAGTGAATTCTCGAAACTCGAGGATTAGACTTCGATTAGAATCGACTAGTTGTCGAGTGCGTAAGCTTCGGAAAGTCCGAAGGTGATTGTAATGCATAAAGTGCATTAAGGAAAGGTCCGCAAGAGCACCAATGCAAAACTTGCACTGGAGCAGAAATGCTCTCGGGGACCGGTCCCTGGCAGGGAGGGACCGGTCCCATCAGGCTGGGCTGCAGAGGTCTCTGATGAGACCGGTCCCTGGCAAGCAGGGACCGGTTCCCGAACGTCAGCCCAGCGAGAATAGCCGAAATTTGGCGAAGTCCCGAGAATCCAACTTTCTGGGACCGGTCTCTCGGACAAGGACCGGTCTCCCGAGGACCGGTCTCTCAGGCAAGGACCGGTTCCCGAACGTGAAAACTCCTTTGCTCGAAGTGGCAACTCTCGGGGACCGGTCTCCCCGAGCTGGGACCGGTCCCTCACTACGAAAATGCCTAGAGATGGCTGGATCAGAGGATGAAAAGTTGAGGGGGCTATCTGCAAAATGGCCTTTAATAGAGGTGGGGGACCCCTCTCTTTCCCTCATTGCTCTCTAACTCTCTCTCTTTCTTTCCCTCTCTCTCTCTCTCTAGAAGAAAAAGAAGAAGGAGAAGAAGGAAAAGAAGGAGAAGAAGAAGGAGAAGAAGGAAAAGAAGGAGAAGAAGAAGGAGAAGAAGGAAAAGAAGGAAAAGAGGAAGAAGTGGAAGGAGAAGTCCAAGAAGAAGAAGAAGAAGGTCTTCTTCTCTCTCTCCTTCAAGCTAGAGCAAGCTTGGAGCTTGGCTTAGAGGTAAGCTCCAAACCCATTCATGGTGGATTTCTTAGGATTGGGTTTTAGTGCTTAGAGTTGGTTCGAATAAAACCTATTGGAGATAAATAGATGGTCCGAGCTCGAAATCGAAGCTCGCACCACGAATTTCTCCCTCGTTGCCATTCTAGGGCATGGAATTGGGATTTTGGAAATCTAGGGTTTTGATCTAATCTAATAGGTTGCAAACCTAATTGCTAGGTCTCGGAACGCGTCGGCGAAGACGGTTTGCCGATTCGACGAGCGAGTGCAGAGTTATCGCCGAATCGAGCACTTGAGGGCTCGCTCCGCCCCGAGGAGTTAGGGCGACGTGTAAGAACCGCAACGTCGAGTTTTCTATCATCGCGGCATCACCAAGAGGTGGGTGGTGACCATCCCGAAGCAATCGGGCTCCCTTCTATGTCTTAGTACATTTTGATTCTGCATCTTGTATTATTGCATTATAGGATGATTGTGCATTGCCTTTCCTTATGCTTTCCTTGATGATATCGTAGCATGTATTGGATACTTGACATAGTGGATCGATAAGGATTGGGTCGAGACTTGTGAATCCTATAGTGTAGAGAAAGAAATGGGCTCAATGGTTGGTCTAATGTTAAACAAAGAACGAGTGGCATCTAGTCGATAGTAAACAATGGACGAGTGGCAATCTAGTTGATAATGTATAAGAAAACAAGTGATATGTGTTAAACTTGATATATATACGACGCCTATAGACTACATGATGGTAGTAACCCCAGAGGATAGAGTACCCTAGAGTGGAGAGAATTGGATCATGCTCACGGTCTGTTTTTAAATCTTGTGCTGGAAGCCCCACACAAGTAGTGCGCTCCGGAGTTGGTCACGTGGGATTGCCTATTTTGGGTCCCAAGGGATTGCCTATTTTGGGCCCCGGCAGACGGTCTCGGTTCGTAGTGCGAGTTGACCCTCCCTACCTTCGAGATGGCTAGTGAGCAGTAGGCGAGCTTTCAGAGAAGCCACGAGATTAATAAACAAGTAAATGAGATTGATGAATAAGTGCATAGCTTTACTTTTTGGACATGTTGACGGGTTTGTTAAGGATTTTATAGGTTGGCGGATTTCGTAATGTTGTATGGAGTCTTGAAGAGTTGATTGCGGAAGATTGAAGAAAAGATCTAAATTGAAGAACAAAGACTCACTCGTAAAGTTCGGCACCTAAGGTATGAAGAAAAGATCATTTGTGGTGAAAATACTTAATTAGAATAAGTTTAGAAGGCTTAGATTGCTTTAAAAATATTTTACTGAACTTTTCTGTGTTCTGGGACCGGTCCCTGAGTTCAAGAGACCGGTTTCCCTAAGGTCCTCACTGCGTGAGCTTTGATGCAACCGGTCCCCTGAGATGAGAGACCGGTTCCCGAACCTTGGTATTTCTGTCGCGCAGCGAGGGACCGGTCTCGAGCTTGAGAGACCGGTTCCCGAACATTGTGATTTTGGTCACGCAGCGAGGGACCGGTTCCTCACTTGAGAGACCGGTCTGTGAGCGAGGGACCGGTCTCGAGCTTGAGAGACCGGTTCCCGAACGTTGTGATTTTGGTCACGCAGCGAGGGACCGGTTCCTCACTTGAGAGACCGGTCTCTCACAGACTGGTCTCCTTGAGAGGACCGGTCTCTAAGGACGACACAGGTTTTTAAAAAAAGACTTTTTGCAATCCTAGTCTACTTCTAAGTCTTCTAAACATATAAATAAGCTATGTGGGTCATCTAAAAGTTTAAGACTTTGAATATTTACTGATTCTAAACCCTAGAAACTTATTTTTCCGTTTCAATACTTCTATTCACATAACGAGTTTCTAACAATCAACAATCGGCTTGATTCATCGTTTTTACTCGAGAACTCATACGAGAATCAAGTAGATGTTTGATTAAAGGTGAACCCTCATAGCTTATGGTATTAAAAGATTAAATCACCACAAGTCTTCGATTCTACAAGCTCCGGAAGGAGGTTCGGCGTGTGGATTTCGCGTGAAGCCGAGGATTCGGTGGACGCTTCGAGGAGTTGAGGCGTTGACGCTGCGAGGAGTTGCGGCGAGGTCGATTGGTGGATTCCTATCGATCGAGGACCGACGAAGAACATCATCAACAAGAAATCGGTAAATTGAGTCGTGTATTTTTGTCAAAATCACTTATACTCAAGTTTTCTTAGTGGATTTTCTTCGCGTGGTCGGTTCCGTGGGTTTTTCACTCCGAATTGGAGTTTTCCCGCGTTAATTTCTCGGTGTGCTAATTTATTTTCCGCTATCTAGTTTTATTTGCATCGAGATTTTTGATTTTGCCGGTTTTACACCTATTCACCCCCCTCTAGGTGCTTCTTACCTTTTAGATCCTCGGGATCCATATCTTACAAGTGGTATCAGAGCGGGTATAGGTTGTAATTCATGGCCGAGGGCGGTAACATCAATCGACCCCCGCTCTTCGATGGCACTAATTACGCTTATTGGAAAGTCCGTATGAGGGCGTTTCTTATTGCTATCGACGAGCGGGTATGGCAAGCCATTGAATTCGGGTGGAAACATCCTACCGAAGTTGTCGAGAATGTTACTGGTCCGAAACCTAGAAATAAATGGATGAAAGAGGAAAACGAACTATCTTCGTTCAACGGGAAAGGTATCAATGCTTTATTCAATGCTTTAAACCAAACTGAATTTTCTCGCGTCTCGGCGTGCGAAACCGCCAAAGAGATTTGGGACACTTTGCGAGTTACACACGAGGGTACAAGCTTGGTTAAGATTCAAAAATTGCAAATGCTTACTAGTAGATTTGATTCCATTCGTATGGAAGAACATGAATCTTTTACCGAGTACTATACTCGTTTGCAAGACATTGTAAACACGTGTGCTAACTTGGGCGAGAAAATTCCCGATTCCAAAATTGTTCGAAAAATTTTGAGAACCCTTCCCGAACGATTCCGTCCTAAGGTTGCAGCTATTGAAACGGTCAAACATCCTGATGAACTCAAGGTAGAAGAATTAGTAGGTGCTCTTCAAACTTATGAAATGACTTTTCCTTCTAATTCGTCTTCTTCCAAGTCTTTTTCTAAAGCCTCAGGGATGGCTCTAAAATCAACAAAAGGAGATGTCACTTCAACCTCATCAGATTCAGAGTCGGAGCAAAGCCTGGAGGACTTTGAAAAGCAACTAGCACTTCTAACAAAGAAGTTTCGTCGGAACTTTAGAAAGAAGTTTCCTCCCAAGTCTACTTCTTCCAAGACAAACAAATCTAAAGGGGGTTCGTCTTCTTCTTCCTCATCAAAATACAGAAAATCTGATAACTCTCAAAAGGACTCCACAAAAGAGAAGAAAAGCGGTGAAGGTCAAATTCAATGCTACAAGTGTAGGGGCTTTGGCCATATCGCATCTGACTGTCCTAATAAAAAGTCGTTGAAGAAGAAAGCGATGCAAGCTATTACTTGGGACGACTCCTCATCTGACGATTCCACTTCGAGTGAAGAGGATGTAAATGCCACGGCACTAATTGCACAGGATTCAACTTTCATGTGTTTAGCATCTGCTGACTCGATCTCTATGACATCTATACAAGAGAAGTCATCTTCGGAGAACTCATCAGATGAAGAATCGGACGAAGATGACATGGTCGCAGCATATCAACAATTGGTTGTTGAATCAAAGAAGATGGCTAAACATAACAAGAGACTGCGGCGAAGCCTACATGAGTTGGAACAAGAAAATTCAAAATTGGTCTCTCTAACAAAGGATTTAGAACAAGAGAGAGATGGCTTGACGAAGGCCCATAATTCCTTGATCGAGAAGTGCTCATTACTTGAAAAGGAAAAAGAGACACAAGTGGAGAATATCACTTTTCTCACCAAGCAATACTCAGAAGCTAGAGAAGCAAATATGGAATTCACCAAGACGATTATTCAACTAAAGTCAGATTTGAACCAATTTTCGTCTGGATCAAGTAAACTCGACAAGATGCTTGGACTTGGTCAAACAAACAAACTTGGACTTGGGTACGAACGGACCTATGTTGACCAAGCAACAAAGAAAGATGGCGGACATTCATCAACTGCTGTTCCTAAGCTCTATGGTAAGTTCGTCCCTCCTCAAAATAATCTGACTAACAAAGCTTGTCATATTTGTGGTGCTTTAGGACACATAAAGAAGTTCTGCAAACAAAAGGGAAAGAGCTCATCAACACCCTTGAATCAAAGAACATCACTTATGAAGAATGATCTTAAATCAAGAGGGAAGTCAACTTGGACTCCAAAGAAGGTTGATTATAAGAAGAAACGAACATGGACACCAAATGCTCCGGAATCAAAGGCAAAACAGGCGTGGAAACCAAAGAAGGAGGATATGAAGAAGAAGTCAATTCAAATCGTCGACAAGCCACGATCAACAAAAGCAAGCGAACTGACACAGCCCAAAACACGTAAGGTTTGGGTGCGCAAAGGTGAACTCTTCCCATGCCTAGTCATTCACACTTCACTTCATGCTTACGATAACTCATCTTGGTATCTGGATAGTGGCTGTTCCCGTCACATGACCGGAGATAAAAATTGGTTTACTTCTTTGACCAAAATCTCCGGAGGACTTGTTGTTTTTGGGGACGGTCGATCGTCAAAAATTGTTGGAAAAGGAACAGTGACTATCTCAGATGGCCCTACGTTGAACGATGTTTTTTATGTTGAGGGGCTCAAATCTAATCTCGTAAGCATAAGCCAACTGTGTGATGATGGGTATTCTGTGAATTTTTCTGATAAAGAATGCCATGTGACTCGTGATGACAATCTGTTCTTAAAGGGCATTAGATCTCAGAATAATTGTTATGTAGTTCCTAGTTCGTCCACTGAACATTGTAACCTAGCGTCATTAGAAACTGAAACTTTATGGCATGAACGACTAGGTCACATAAACTTTAAGGAGCTATCAAAGATAACCAAGAAGGAGGTAGTTAGAGGTGTACCTAAGATTGACTTTAAAGAGAACACTGTGTGTGGGGGTTGCCAATTAGGGAAACAAACTAGATCCACACATAAGAACTTGAACCACTTAGGGACAACTAAACCTTTAGAGTTACTTCACATGGACTTGATGGGACCATCTAGGATTCAAAGTTTGGGTGGAAAACGTTATATCTTGCTTATTGTTGATGATTTTACTCGCTTTGTATGGAGTGCCTTCTTACGAGAAAAAGCTGATACTTTTAATTCTTTTTCTGAAATCTGTCTTCGTCTTATGACTGAACGAAATGATAAAATTGTACGTATTCGAAGCGATCAAGGGGGAGAATTCATAAATTCTAAATTTGTTGATTTCTGTGTTTCAAATGGTATAAAACATGAATTCTCGGCCCCCTATACACCCCAACAAAACGGAGTGGTTGAACGCAAGAATCGGGTTGTACAGGAGATGGCTCGTGTTATGCTTCATAGTAAGAAAATTGCTTTACACTTTTGGGCCGAAGCAGTGAACACGGCTGTCTATGTTATCAATCGGATTTATGTGCGCCCGGGTACTTTGAATACTCCGTATGAACTTTGGCTTGGTAGGAAACCTAATATTAAATACTTTCGTGTCTTCGGGAGTAAATGTTTTATCCTTCGGGATCGTGAAAATCTTGAAAAATTTGACTCTCGAAGTGACGAAGGGATTTTTCTTGGTTATTCTACTACAAGTCGTGCTTATCGTGCGTACAATTTACGATCTAAGACGGTGATAGAATCTATCAATATAAAAGTAGATGAAGCTTCTTCAGTAAGTTCTTCTGTGAATGGTACTTCTACTTCTTTGGTGAATGATGATAATAATGATTCTCCGTTTGTATTGCCTGTGAATGATGATGTTTCTGCACTTGACAATTCCATTGCATCTTCTAAAAATGTTGCTTCAAATGATTCATCTGAGCCTCAAAACACCTCATCTGAAATCCCAAGCATATCACCTGAGACTACACCCTTGACAGAGTCGAGAAATCATCCTTTATCGAATGTAATTGGGGACCCTAATGTTGGTGTGCGAACAAGAAGTCAACTATAGTGTGAATTTGCATGCTATGTATCTTTGATTGAGCCAAAGAATATTGATGAAGCTTTACGTGATGAATATTGGATAAATGCAATGTAAGAAGAACTTGGTCAATTCGTTCGCAATGATGTATGGGAATTAGTGCCTCGTCCTGAGCAACAACACATCATAGGTACCAAATGGATCTTTAAGAATAAGAAAAATAAGGATGGTACTATTGTTCGGAACAAAGCGAGACTTGTTGCTCAGAGGTACTCACAAATTGAGGGAATAGACTTTGATGAAACCTTCGCCCCGGTTGCCCGTCTTGAATCTATTCGTATCTTGTTCGCGATTGCCTGCCATTTTAAAATCACTCTTTTTCAAATGGATGTTAAAAGTGCTTTTCTAAATGGATTTTTAAAAGAGGAAGTCTATGTTGAACAACCGAAAGGTTTTTGTCACGCCCCGGGACCGATACCAATTTGGCCCGACCTGAGCACGTCAAACAGAGGCCGAACGGACAGAGTTTTCCCTATCCGCCCAAGGCTCATCACATGTACAAATTCAAACAAGAAATGCACTAGCGGAAACATGCACAAACGGCTTACACGAGGGTAAGCAATAGCCATTAGTGAAAGAAAGGAAAACTAAACATTCATTTGTACTATGATTCGTTTTTGACCATATACATTGCATCCATCTTGTTCATTTTCGAATTCCTTACATATCATTTCATCATTTCTTTCTTACATCACATTTACCTCAAAATACACATTACATTCTTTTCTTTACATTACTAGTCATCAAATACAAAAGATGAACATAGGGTAACCACTATCAAAATGTAAACCCAACTCAACTCTGGTGGCCTCTGTCTAAGGCGCGATACCTTTACCTCGGTCGCTCGCCGGCTCGCTCGGTCCCGGCTCTGTGGAAATAGTGGGGTGAGAACTACAACAAAGTTCCCAGTGGGTTCGGCCTCAACATCACTGACTTTTCCACTAGGACTAACTCAGGCATAATAGAAGGAATAAGCTGTATAGTAACCAATCTATAACATGATGCTAATATGCCTGAACAATAAACAAGAGGTATGCTCAACATTAAATAAATGCAGATTATGCAAACTCCTTCGTTCTTTGACTTTACTTTGTACGTTGTTCTTTATTCTTTGCTCTTTGTTCTTTGTTCTTTGTTCTTTACTCTTTAATCTCAAGGCTAACCCGGGGGTTTCGCCACATTAACTTGCTTCACATTAAGTCCATCATCGCAGGAACTCACCCGCTAGGACCGTCCTTCGGGTTTACTCCAACCCGTGATGCATAACTCCGGAGCGCATCGCCCGAGGGGGAGCGACCGCCCTCGAGCACGGAACTCATAGCAAGTATGATCATATCCTTAACTCAAAGGATTTATAAGTTCAATCTTGACTTTACACTAGCTCTAGTGTTCTTTACATCACTTTATGTTGCAAACTCATGCAATCACATTCTTTACATTTCTTTTACTTTTGCTAACTCTAGCAATTATATTCTTTACATTCTTTACTTTTGGCTACCTCTAACACTTCGTGTTCTTTACTCCCCACATTACTTTAACTTTAAACATTGTCATTTTCATCATTCTTTACATTACATTGGTTCTTTACCTCACACTATCTCTAGTGTCGTTTCACTTTAACTTTATCAAATGCCACTCGATCTAGGTCATTGTGCCACTCTGCTCTTTTGCTCACTTTGGGTGCTCACTTTTCTCTCATGCATACACATAGGATTTTCGACATTCACATAGTTCTCACTCATCATATTATGCAAGTTGTACTCACAATCATGCATCATTACATTTTCATCATTACTTTACCCTAAAATGCATGCAACAATATATATATATATATGCTCAAACGAATGACACATTAGGCATAGAGAGAAGTTCAATGAGTTTGAGAAGCACCACCCACCTCGTAGGCTTTCAAAGGTGCTCCGATGATTTTCTTGGGATTTTCAGACTGTTCATTCTTTACCTGCGGCATAACGAAGCCAAATTAGGCTTATTTAGCCATAACTTTACATTTGCTTTTCGTAACATTAATCCGAGCGCACCAACGCGTCGGAAATACCCCCAATTAGATTTCTAGAGGGTCAATTGCACTTAGAAATTCCCATGAGCAAAAGCCCCAATTTGGTGCCCTAGCTCCATTACATATATCAAACCTAGGGTTTGATCTCAAAGAGAAGCAAAAGTAGCTTCATTATACTCTAAAAAGTCTATTAGAACCATTCCTAACTCATTCCAAACCCTAGTTTGGATTTCACCATGAGAGGTGATGAAGCTCACCTCAAGCTTCACCATTTCCATGGCCTTGATCTCAAAAGAAGCAAAAGAAAAGCTTCAAATACTCTAAAAGCTCCTTAAAAACCATTTTTGCTCTAATCCAAACCCTAGTTTGGAATTTAACATGAGAAGGGGCAAGACTTACCTCTAAGCTTGCTCCTTTCTTGCTCTAGAGAGGAAGAAGATGAAGTTGCTTCACTTCAATAGCTTCTTCTCCACTTTCTTTTTCTTCTTTTCCTTCCTTTCTTTCCTTCTTCTTCTTCTCCTTTGCCTTCTAGAGAGAGAGAGGGAGAGAAGAGAGTATGAGAGGGTGAGAATGAGAGAAATGTCTCATTTGTCCCCTTACTATACTCTATGGGTTGCAAAATTGCAGCTAAACCCCTCAACTTTCACTTTAATACACTGCCCGAACTGGGCTGTTCGCGCAGGCGGGGACCGGTCTCTCGGACAGGGACCGGTTCCCGAGAGCTACTTTCTCAGGACTTAGCCGATTTTTCGGCTGTCTCATTTCATACGCGTTCGGGAACCGGTCTCTCTCACCAGGGACCAGTCCCCGAGAGCTGAAAATCTGCAGTTTTGCAGAACTTGATTCTTTAGCTCTCGAAAACCTTCCACAACACACTTTTGATCGTTTTAACACCTTCGGACTTTCCGAAGTGTACCGTCCTCGCACTTTGGTCAATTTGACTAAAGTTCGACATCTTTACTTTCCGAGTTTTCGGTATATTACAGTTTTATAGACTCAAAATTTTCAAATCACGTTTTTCGACTGAAAAAGGCACTTTATGGACTAAAACAGGCTCCACGAGCATGGTACGAACGTTTGACAAAATATCTTTTGGAGAAGGGCTATAACCGAGGAGGAGCAGATAGAACTCTCTTTGTAAAACACTTCAAGAATGATTTCATTGTGGCACAAATATATGTTGATGACATAGTCTTTGGAGCAACTAAAGATAAAGATGCCAATGATTTTGCTAAATTGATGACAAGCAAATTTGAGATGTCTATGATGGGGGAGCTTAATTATTTCCTTGGACTTCAAGTCAAACAAACTAAAGATGGAATTCACTTGTGTCAATCCAAATATGCGAAAGATTTGGTTAAGAAATTTGGATTGGACAGTGCAAAGGATTTTGACACTCCAATGGGTACAAGTAACAAAGGACTTGGAGTGAATTCGGAGGGACAAAGCGTGGATGGAGAAACAATACAGAAGCATGATTGGGAGTCTACTGTACCTGACCGCGAGCAGACCAGATATCGCTTTTAGTGTTGGAATTTGTGCTCGCTATCAAGCTAATCCTAAGGAAGTCCATCTGAAAGCGGTTAAAAGGATCATTCGGTACGTTAAAGGTACGACCACATATGGCCTCTGGTACCCTATGGGATCATCTCTTGATCTAATCGGTTACTCAGATGCTGACTGGGTAGGCTCTGCAGATGATCGGAAAAGTACAAGTAGAGCTTGTTTCTACATTGGACACTGTTTGGTTGCCTGGCATAGTAAGAAGCAAAACTGTATTGCTCTTTCCACTTCTGAAGCTGAATACATTGCAGCCGGGAGTTGCTCTACTCAATTAATTTGGATGAAAAGCTTACTGAGCGACTATCGAATCCCTTCCACCACCCTTACTATTCTTTGTGACAACACAAGTGCCATTAATATTTCTAAAAACTCTATTTTACATTCACGAACAAAACATATTGAACTAAGATATCACTTTTTAAGAGAACCGATTGAATCAAACATCCTACAACTTGAATATATTTCGACTGAAAATCAACTTGCAGATATTTTAACCAAACCGCCGGATCAAAAACGTTTTCTGCATTTAAGAAAAGCGATTGGTATGAATCCTTCAATCTAGATATATTCTATTGGGCCATAGATCATGTGCATGTTGCATTTTGTCTTTGTGAATGGTTTCCGGTATTGCCTGATTGTGCTTAAGAGATGATTGAATTTCTTGTTTAATGTTGCTACTTTTCGGAGATGAATCGGTCCGTAACTTTAATTATTTCATATTTAATTTTTGATTGATCACTGTCAAGGTTGTTCTATATTATCATAATTTTTGAACGATCAAATTATTGAGATTCTGTTTTGCATACTGAATCAAATTCAACACCTCATGTTTCGAACTTTGAATGTTGTTATTGTTTGTTTGATTATGAGTTTTGAGATGAATAACTCTTTCTCTATTTTTGAAATTGAACTAATATTTTTGACTTGAGGGTTGCACTAATTTAGAGGGAGTCTTTCCAATTTTGGTTATGAAAGTTTTTGAAATTCAAGATGTGGAAAGAGTTACATCCCTGCTGGGAGTGTGAAAACTACCACCACATGAAGGAAAGAGCTACCACCCCGGTCGTCCGGTCAGTGTGTGCAGCTACCACATATTGATTAAAGTATCTCTATAAATCAAAAGGAAAGTACCTTTCAGAGATTAAAAGAAAAATGCTCAAAGAGCTATACATCTCATATGTGATATAAGGTGGAATGTTAATATAAAAAAGATGCTCAAAGAGCCACTCCTGTCTCGAATATTGTTCATAACTCAATTTGAACATATTATTTTGATTTCTCGATTTGAGAATTATTTATACACTTTCGTTAACAAATATTATGAAAAATAATACAATAAATTCCTAGATCTTGCATGATGTGTGGGATTTTATTTTATATGTATCTAGAATTTTTATTGATTTTCGGGTTAGCAATTTTTGACAATTTGAATATCCGTGAAATTGATTTTTCAAAATTTATTTATGAAATTTTATTTGAAGTTTTTGGAAGGAAATTGGTTATTTTGTTGGTTAAACATCGTGGAATAACATATATTTTTTTTGGAATTTTTTGAGCTTATTTTAAAATTTTTTAAAGTTCCAGGCTCTGGGACCGGTCTCAGGTAGGAGAGACCGGTCCCTCCGCCAGACCCGATAAAGGGCTTTTCGCATAATGTGTTCTGTACTGTTTTCATAATTGCATTTTCTTCTTTCCCTACGTTCTCTCTTGCTCCTCTCTTGTCTCCAGAGTGGGTTCTTCGTAGATTTGCACTGATTTGAGGTATGATTTTTGGATTTTGTTGCATTTGTATCGTATACTCCGAAAATGTGTTTCATTTCAGATTATTTGGTGGTTTTTCTAGAGATCTAGCTAAATCTATGGTTTCATGTTTCGATCTTGTTCTTGGACTTGTTATTTTCCTTTTCTCTTATATTTCTTCATGTTTTTGGTCAACTTTTGTAGGTTTTCATCATCAAAACCTAGCTTTTTCAAATTTTTGGGAATCATATGGTTTTACTGATTTTGTTGCTTTAGTTGTTCATGTTTCTCATGAGTTTGTGGTCCCTAGGATTATCTAGCATTTATATATGAATTTGTTGATTTTTTTTTTGGAATAAAAAATTAAGTGTTCTTATGTTCAGTATATAAAAATCCGCATGCTTAACAGGGGATTTTTTTCAAAATGTACTCTTGGCTACTTGTGCTTGTGGTCCTCATAGCTGGGGGTGGTCGCGGTAGTAAACGACAGCGCTCTTCGGATAAATGACCAGTTGAGTATCAACCGGAAAATGAAGGGAGTGAATATGCCCCAGGTGATGACTCTGAGGAGGAAGAGCCGGACTGGGAGGCTTTTACTCCGGAAGTGTTGGCTAAAGAAAAGGATACCAGAAAAGGAAAGGGGAAAGGACAAGCCATTGATAAAGGAAAAGGCAAAGCCGTGGATAAGGGAAAAGGCAAAGCATCTGGATATACCGGTCGTCGGAAATCTGGAGGTGTTGAGATTAGAGAACCGGGTTCTGAGCCTCCGCGTCACAATCTACAGGATGTTCCATTTGCTCGACGGTCAATGTACTCGTCGAAGCATTGTATTGGTGAGCGTGATGTTGGAGTTGCCAGTATCATAAGCTGTGTGCCGGGATTTCAAGATTTATTTGAAAAGGGTAATCTTCATCAGATTTGTGATTTTCCGGAACAAACTGGGTTCTTCTTAGAATTGATTAGAGAATTCTATATGAGAGCAGGTCACTTGAGTGACTCCGACGGCGGCCTGTACGTATTCATCACTTCCGTACGTGGTGTTGAGTTATCAATTACTCTTGATACGATAGCGTATGTGCTAGGTATGGAAGCTAAGACTGAAGGAGTGGAATATCTACAGGCTGGGTTCGACTCACTTCGCGATTGGAATCGTGTTGTGAACACTATTTGCATGCCGGGTACTGAATCAAACGGCATTATGGTTATGTCCAAAGATTTCAGAATGGAGTACAGGTTTCTGAACTTCGTAGTTTGCTACAACATTTTGCCTCTCGCGAACACGAAGATTTTGAGGTGGGATCGCATCTTATACATGTATCTCCTAGCTCGGCCTGATATTGTAAGTGCGAAAAATATCAACATGAATATCCCATTTTTGATCTGGCGGCGAATGGCGAAGGACATCAAAACTTCTGGACAAAATGAAAGGTTGCCATTTCCATTGATAATCATGCGAATTCTGGGACTTCGGGACGTGGATGTTCGTTGCACATCGTACGAGCACAGTTTGGGTCGGATCAATGAAAGGACCTTTGTGAAGTCCTCGGTGCAGCTTCGTACACCGTCTCAGCGCGCTTCTTCCCCTCCTGCTGCTCCACCTCCTGCTACTGCTACTTCTTCACGTCCTTCTATGGATATTTCTGAGGAAGATATCTCAGTTTCCTCTGTGTAACGTGAGCAACAACGTTTATCTAAGGAGCTTCAGAAACTGTCTGCAGAGCAAGCTGCGATACGAAAGGATGTGAGCAAGATGAAGTGATTACTCAATATGATTTTTGACAAGTTAGGGTGTTGCAGAGCTGATTTACCCCCAGGGGATGCTTCAGATTAGATGTTACGGGTTTACTTCTTTTTGTCTTTTTGGCGCTTTCTGACAAAAAGGGGGAGATGTTGGATGGCTCGATGATGATGAAGCGTTTAGTTTAGATTTGATTTATTTTGCATAAGTTGTGTTAGTTGTGTAAATTTAGAATTTAGTTTAGATGTTTGCTTAGGTGCTTGATTATGAACTGACTTGATGACTTGGTACTATTTTGACGTTTATGTTTGATTATGTTTGATCTTGATAAGTATACTTGAATCTTGATTTTTGTTTTAAGAATGTTTTTGCAGGAATAATTCAACACTTCAAGACTTCATGTCTAAGTCATAGAGTCTGTATTAAGGTTGTAAAAGTGTAATTTTCATTTATTGGATCGATCATGCAGGAGATTATCGTTTGGTGATTGCGATGATCTTCTTTTTATTATTTCTGAGTTGTGTACGAACTTTGTAATATATTTTGTCACGAAATCGCCAAAGGGGGAGATTGTTAAGGATTTTATAGGTTGGCGGATTTCGTAATATTGCTAGACAGTGTTATTTGGTAATTCCAACAACATGCGGGAGCTCGAGCTAGTCTAAGCTAAGAAAGAAAAAAACTCTTTATCCATCGTTCGATGGATGAAGTAAGTAATCCATTTTACTTGACTCGTATGTTCAACTTTCGTCGAATCCGGAGTATAAGAAAGACAATAACTACAAATATACTTTTCACGAAATTTTTTCGTGGAGTCGAAAGTCATTATTTCGAAAAGGATGTTAGAGATTGATGTAATTTTAAATGTAAGAGACGATGTCCTCGGTTTTTCTCAAATGGAAGAATTATAGAATTTAGACTCGTTTTTGACATTTGAAAACAGTCACGGTCCAGTTTCTCTGTCTACGACATATGTAAGTTTGTACCTGGTTTGTGTTTCTCAACAACAGGACGACGATTGGACCGTTTCTTCTCAGTCTCTCACAATCCTTACCGTACTTATTCATTACGGAAAAGACTTGGTTTTACCACGTTAAATAACGGGAAAAGTCGACAGGGTACCCGTACGAAATAATATTAATAATTATTAATAATAATGTTCCGGAAAAACGTATTTTTTAAGTGAATAAAACCTGAAAACGTTTTGGCCCAGTGGAAAAAGCAAAAAAGTCTAAGCCAGGCGAAAAAGTCGTTTGACTGGTTTTATGGGAATAATGAAAAAGAGAAAGGAGAAAGAGAAAGGAGAAAGAGAGAGGAGAAGCAAAGACAGCAAGAAAAAAAAAAAAAGAGCGGCTTTTTTTTTCCGCCTGGCAGCGTAAAAAGAAGTGGCAGCAGAGGGAGGAGTGGTAGGAAGAAGTGGCAGCGGGGGGAGGAGTGGGAGGAGAGGTGGCGGGTGCTGGGGGAGGAGGAGAGGAGAGCAGAGGCCCCTGGCCAACGGACTAGCGCAGCAGCGTCACGCCTGGAATCCCTGGCGCCAGAGAACTTGAGTCCCAGCCCAGACTCTACTGCCTCTTCAAATCATGTTACAAAAATTTCGTTAGATTCGGAACACTCCAATAAGATGAATCCATAGAAGTCCTCCCCACTACAAAAGAAGTATGGAATCCACGGCTTGAAATGCTCACGCAAAACAAGAAGTTAAATCTAGAAAAGAAGTTAGAAGGCGTTAGTTGAGAAGTTCTGAGGTATGTTGNGATTGGTGGATTCATATCGATCGAGGACCGACGAAGAACATCATCAACAAGAAATCGGTAAATTGAGTCGTGTATTTTTGTCAAAATCACTTGTACTCAAGTTTTCTTAGTGGATTTTCTTCACGTGGTCGGTTCCGTGGGTTTTTCACTCCAAATTGGAGTTTTCCCACGTTAATTTCTCGGTGTGCTATTTTATTTTCCGCTATCTAGTTTTATTTGCATCGAGATTTTTGAGTTTGCCGGTTTTACACCTATTCACCCCCCTCTAGGTGTTTCTTACCTTTTAGATCCTCGGGATCCATATCTTACAGGGTTAGTTGTTAACCATTTCATTGTACATGCATCCATATGTTTATAATTCGGGCATAGTAGTGTAGTTTTACTATCCTGTCCTTACCGCTTTGCTTATTACCTATCTATCTATCTGTTCATCTACTTGTGCCCACATGGACCTAGTAGGGAGACCGGCGGAGTCGGCGGCCGAACCCACTGGGAACTATGGAAGATAGTTCTCACCCTATTTTTTACAGGTTCGAGTTCGGGAGTCCCCGGTGAGCGTGAGGATCGTGGTAAGGGCCCGACACTCTAGTCGCATTAGCTACCTCCCTTTTGCATTAGCTGTCACCCCTTTTTGTATTTGAGAGTAGATGTTGTATAGGGTGAGGTTCGAGTGATTGTATTTATATTTTGGGAGAAAGTAAAAGATGTAATTAAACATATGTATTACGTCAAATGAATGTAATAGATAGCATCTTCTCTTTTCATGTACTTGTATATGTTTTTATACTTGTATCTTGCTCTCGTCTTGTCGCACTGGTGGTGCTTCTTGATCATGCATTTATGAATTGATTCCTGGGCAAATTCTTATACATGATCTGTTGGTTAGCCTTGGGCGGACAGGGGAGGTCCTGTCCGTTCGGCGTCTGTTCGACGCGCCCGGGCCGGACCAAATTGGTAGCGGCCTTGGGGCGTGACAATTGGAGTCCGATCATAGCACTCCAGTAGCTTATTTCGAACGGCTCGACCATTCTGGACCCAATGGCACTGATAGATTGGGTTTTGATACACGGATGTTGAAAAAAAGGGGTTTGATTGAAATTACATATTTTCATATAAGTAGTTATATGGTGGAATCAAAGAGTGTTGGTTCCGTCGCGAATCGGAGACCAAATCNCATGATTCCCTCGGCCTTCGGCGACGGATCAACGTCGCCCCGTCCTCCTCCGGCCGCCGCCGCGCCACCGGGAAACCCATGAACCCGAGAGCAAGTCGCGGGTTGATCTGTGCTGCCGCGCCACCAGCCGCCTTCCGCCGCCGGCCAGCACCTGCCCCGGACCCCTCCGACCTTCCGCGCTCGTCCCCGGCTGGAGCGCCCGCCTTCCGGCCGCCGCCGGCGAGCCCTAGCTCTCCCCTAGCCGGTAAGCAGAGTTTTTGTGGTTTTGTGCACTGTTCGGGATTGTTCCCTCTGTTCCGGCGACCCGAGGCTATTCCGATGCCTCCGGAGGTGAGCACGGTGATCGTCCATCAGTGCTGATCACAGTGCTCACCTCATTTAGGGTCTGTGAGCGTCGGATGTGTTAATTTGAAGCGTTTTAGTTTCAGCGCGCAGTTTTCGCTGAATTTCGAGTCGCTCCCACGTGTGCCACAGTGGCCGGAAGTGCTCCGAAAGGTGAGCACGGCCTCCGGCCACTACACCAAAAGAGACTTTTTATGTCAATTATTTAGCGGTGATTATATAACGGCCGCTATTACTATTATTTTATTACAATTTTAGCGGCAATTATTTTCAAATATATATTTTCAACCTACTAATATTTATATATTAAATATAATTCTAATTCAACCCCAACCTAACCCAACCTAACCCAACCCAACCTCGCGCCCACTCCTCCTCCTCCTCCCCCTTGATCGGATCCCCTCCCTCCCCCTTTCTCTCTCTTACTCTCACTCTCTCCCCCTCTCGATCCAAGCCGAAACCCTAGCTTCTTTCCTCGGTCCCTTGCCCTAATGGCTTCTCGTGGTTTCGGCCGGCTTTCCACCTTTCTATTCACGAAGCTATTATTACACAATCAAAGCCTAATAACTTACGCGAAGAAAATCTTTTCTTGACCATTGGTGTCGTATTGAGTCTCACAGGGAACAGTGGACTGTTCATGAACAATGAACCGAAGTCGGATTGCCTCAGTCCTTTCTCATTTCAGTGCTCACCTGAAAGTTGCACGATTGAAATGGCCTTCTAGAAGGTACTTCAGAGTTGAATGGAAGGGAAAGGGACTTTCTTCCGTTAAGGGAGATTCGGGAAAAGATGGAATAGGAAGACGTGTTTGCGTGTGCTCGGGGTAGAAGTTTTATATAAATGTATCAGATCCTCCGGGGGACGCCCTCGTGGGTGCAGGTCCTTTTCTTCCTCCTCCGCGGTGGCGGCGGCGGCGGCCTGGGACCTCCCCGCCGAGGCGGTGCCCGCGGATCCGGCGATCGCGACGTTCGACGAGCTCGTCGGCGGCACCCTCCGCCGTGCCTCCGCCGCAGCGGAGAAGATCGGGGGGAAGGTCCTTGAGGCGACGAAGATCCTCGAGGAGGCGTTCGCCGCGGAGAATCACCTTGATTCTACAAAGGATTCTGTCCCTGAATTAATGTAGTTTTCTGGACTTCACTGTTTATTCGCAAGTTATTATGTTAAGGACACCATAGCTATATTTTTTATTTGTCTGAGCACATTGCCTTTTGTGAATCACCTTGATTCTACAAAGATATCTAACTAAAAGACGAATTGAGGATGATGGCATATTCTATTCCTGCACTTCATCAAAATCAACAAATGGCTGTGTTGAAGATTGTCATTGTGGGTAAGCGCCAATTCTTTTCATTTCTGCTCTTTCATTGTTTAATCTGGAATCACGCTACTAGGAGAATTAAGAAGCTAGTATATATTCAATAGCTTTAAGGATTCAGAACTTTTGAAGCTGTTTACTTGTTGAGAAAGCAAAAAATAGAACACACAAGCACATAATTACTCCCAATACAAATACAATTTAGATTTGAAGTCCAATTATTGGCTTATCTTCTGAAGTGTTTGATTTCTTAATCAGGATGTTGTTCTCTACTTGTTGATCTAGTTGCAAATGTGGCAGTAGCTGTGCCAATAAACCATTCCAGTACAGAGCTCCAAAGAAAATGAAGGTGGTGAAGGTATAGTTGTGGTTTTAAATCTGTGGTATATGTACACATTATGAAGTAGAACATAAGATTTGGACGAATCATTGAATATTCTGTTAGTTTAACAGCTGGATTTGCAAATGTCACTCAGAGTAAGATTCTTTAACTTCAAGATTTTATTGTGGACTTATACATATGATTTGATGAATGGCATTCTGGAAATACTAAGTTATGCTACTTTATTTGCTCTTAGTAATGTGATGAACATAAATGATTATTATGATTATGATTATTATTATTATTATTATTATTATTATTATTATTGTTATTATTTTCTTCTTTTTCAGAAGAAATTATTAATATTATTGATGTTTCCTTATATTATTTTCTTTTGAGAATAAATTATCATCCCTCTAGATACAGGATTTAACCTATTGAATATAAGTAATAAAAAAGATATAGACAGAGGTTTAATATGATTACATAAATTTGTAATCATGAATTATTCATCCTAAGTACTGAAGATAAAGGCCATTTTTGTGTCTTCTTTAATAATTTCTTCCTTTTTTTTTTCTAGATAGAGAAATGTGGTTTTGGCTGGGTAGCTGATAAAGGCATAAAACAGGGTGATTTTGTTATAGAGTATGTGGGAGAAGGTATTTATATTTATTTATTATTTGTTAAAACCATCTACTCTTCAAATCTCCATCAAGAAGATCGAGAAAAGGAAAAAAGAACTTGTGCTTGTTCACTTATTTTCTGGTTATTTCCTTATGTCCAATTTATTATGTTGATAGTAATTGATGATAAAACTTGTGAGGAAAGACTCTGGAATATAAAGGGCCATGGAAATACCAACTTCTATCTATGTGAGGTCAGTCATGATATGGTAATTGATGCAACAAATAAAGGAAACAGGTCGAGATTTATAAATCACAGTTGTAAGCCAAATACTGAGATGCAGAAATGGTACTCTCTTATTTTTCATGTCTTATTATATTATAATCTTATCTCCATTCTCTATCAATAGCACAACATGTATTGAAGCTTCATGATACTTTGCAGGAGAGTTTGTGGAGAAACTAGAGTTGGCATCTTTGCTCTTCGAGACGTACAAAGAGGCGAGGAAGTGACCTACGATTATAAGTATGCCAATCTTTCAGAATGTAAAAGCAACTTCTCTGTCCTTGAAAGCAGAAGCTTCGAGAAAAATGTTGTTTGGCTAAGAAGTTGGCTTGAGCTTTTTCTACAGCAGGAAGCCAAAATGTGTTTCTGGGCTATGAAAATAGAAGCTCTAATTGGAAGCTTCCTGCTTCTTGCGCAGCGAGAAATTGTAGAGATGTTAATGGTAAAACGTTGAGTTCTTTTTTGAGCAGCACTTATCCGAAAGCTGGAGCTTGTTGCCTTGTCCAAACTGGCAGTTCTTATTAAGCAAGTATCCTTTTTTCTAACACAGTGCTTCTTACTAATTAATAACATGACTATTTTTTAGCACCTTGTTATGTTGTCCTTAAAAAGGAGTGATGATTGATGGTTGTGATCATGTATCACAATTTGCAGATTTGTCCAGTTTGGAGCTGATCAAAATTGTTATTGTAGAGCTCTGAGCTGCCAGAAAAAGCTAGGCAACAAGCCCAGTAAGCTTTTATCTTCTCACTTACCTGAGGAGTCTTTGTTGTATTAAACTACTAGCAAATAATTTGCATCTAATTTTAAACCAGGAGGTTCACATGAAGCGCTTCTCGATAAAAGAAAAACCCACTTTTCAAACTGTATCAGGGAGCTTGTACGTGTGTGGCAGCCGCGGGGTAAGATGTATGCTCTAAGTCTTAACTCAATTGTTTTAATGTCAATCTCTGGTTGATATTGCAAGTGTTTCTTCATAGACATGAAAGTCAGTATTATGTTAGTTCGCTCATGCATTTGGGGAATCCATGCAATGAATTTAGTATGTGGTTCATTGCAATACAATGAATTTTGTCCATTCTTAAGGCTTCTTGCCTTCTTTCTTCTATTGTAAATGCTCATGGATGAGCAGGAGTTTGGCATGGTAGGAATAGGCCAAGCTCATTTCAGCAAATGAACGAGCCGAAACAGATTTTGCTGTTCAACGGCCAAATAAGTAAACCTTCTGGCATGCTGGCAGCTGTTCCCTGCCCTGGGGTGAGGGAACCTCATATTTGTGCATAAATTTAAAACAGTCACAGTTCCATAATGTTTTACTGTTTAATTAATTTGTTCATAAAATTCCACCTATCTCTGATAAGTATTGCTAGTGATGATTTTCTACTTTTTTTTTCTTCTCAATCGAACTATATATCTACTGCGAAAATGAAATGTCCTTTTATCTTTTTGGTACTTACATCTGGTCGTCCTTTTCTTTACTTTTATTTTTTAAAATATTAACCTTTTTCCTTAGCATGTACATGATTTCTCAGGTACCTTGCTGGATATATATACGACTTCGATAGCTACTCTAGAAAACATACTGTAAGGAACATGTTTGTATGATTATGGAATGATAATTCTGCTATGTGTCCATAACCTATTGTTGTTTGTCAGATAATGTATGTTGATAGAAGTTCTGAGATTATTGATCTATCAAAGGAGGATTGGGACATCCTACCATTATGACTGCACTTATGAGGTAAATAATTTATTTTTCCCCTGTCGTTGATCTCTTATCTATTTTTATTTTTCCTTACCTTTTTAGAGGGAACCAACAAGCAAAACTCGTATTATTCTGCAAGCCAGTTTCTGTTTTTTCGGGTCATAAGTGTAACATACTTGAAGTTGACCTTTACTTGTTTTTCTTTTTTTTTTTGGCTAGATGATACTTAATTTGCATAGAATTTTGCTTCTCGTTTATTTGGTTCAGTACTAATCCTGAAGATATGATTCAAAAGTTTCTTGTTATTTTATGCTTTTAAAAAGGATTTTGGCAGGAAAAGAGGAAAAAAAAAGAAATGAAAGGAAAAATGAAATTCAACTAATTCTGAGCTTCAAAACTACTTACTGAAGTTGGATAATCTTGGAGGAACCTTTCAAATAATTATTCGCATACTGGCTTTTTTTTTTAAATATGTTATCACCTAGCCTATTGGAAAAACTACCAAACATATAAATTTGTAGTGATATAGTAACCAAATCCTCTTTAGTATTTTTTTGTCAACAACATCCAAGTTATCTTTGCAAAAGAACTTTGCATTTTGTGTTAGCCCTTGTCAAAAAAGCATGTGTCGGTAAATTTACTTCTGGAAATCTAAGTATTTAACACTGAATTCGATGGTCAATCTGACATGTGCTTTTTTCATTTTGTGATTTCGCTACTTCGTGGGGTTTATGTAAAATAAGACACCGTCCATTAATTTTTTGCCGTCTTTTTACCTGTTATAGTAATCAAGATTATTTGTCACATTTTGCAGTGTTCTAAGTGGTGCTTCAGTGTAATAGTTGCCCACATTTCTTCATTATTATCCTAACAGAAGTCATAGCTCTGAGTCTGAGGTAATTGTCACTACACAAATAATTTACTTAGCATGCTTGTGATTTGATTCTTTTTTTTAAAAAAAAATTCTCATATTGTTTACTTGATATTCTTAGCTATTGTTATTTTGGATGTCACATGTTTCTCATTTACATTCTGAGTTTGTTGTTGTACAATACAGCTGTTAATATCCTTGTACAATTGGAAAACATAGATAAATTTAGAAGTTCTATACAATCGGAAAACATGCAAGTTAAGTAGAAAGTATATTTATTAATATTTCTAAATAGGAAGATTGGGTCATACTAGGTGTCACACCCCGGATGTCTCGTTCCTTGGGCACGCCGACAAATCTGCCGTATACAAAGAAATTTTCCCTATATACGAAGCGACAGCTGTACCTATAAATCAAACACTACTACGAACAGTAGTAGAGAGCTGCTAGAGAAAACAGAAGCTAAACAAACTGAGTTTCATATACATAGTCCAAATCCAAAATACAGAGCTACTCGCACTGGCGAGTTAAGTCTACTATGTACAGAAACTCGAAACAAAACATCTACCTGCAGTAAGGGCACCTCTAGCTCAGCACGACGGGTAGGGCTCTAACTCGCGACGCCCTTGCCTCGATCCTGATCCGCGGACGGTGCAGCAGCCGGAACCTGTGGCTCTGCAAAAACATAGGTAACAACTGGGCGTGAGAACTACTGTAAAAACAAGTAGTCCTCAGTGGGTACCGCCCAAAACAACATCGGTCCACCCACTAAGTCTACAGAAGGGAGCAAGAGTAGTCAGAAAAGCAGGAAATAAACTCTACCGCTATCGATCACTACACTATCATGCTCTACACTAACCAACTGTAATAAATGTCAAATCTGACCCAATCCAATCGGGACTGTAAGCATACCCGTCCCCGGGACTGTGAATACACTCGTCCCTGCCCCGTTGCGACTATCAGGCTCTATCCACACTAACTGGTCCGTGGAGAGCAAGTCCAACTGGCATGAGCGACACCAACGCGAAAGCACAAGCCTGACTCCGGAGTGGCACTCGTGGGCGCTACCCAACCGAGTATGCAGCGTATCTCTGTCGAGCTCAAACAGGTTCTGAAAAGCCAAAGTCAAGAAATCGACTCTAACTGGTCTAACAATCAACAAGTAACGTGCCCTCAGCATAATCTGACGCCAAAAGGCGATACGAGTCTACCGTCAACTCCGACGGCACTCAACAGTCCGGAACAGCCTGAACGCTACTGTAAAAATACACTCGGCATCCCAGCGCGAGCGTAACTGAAAACTAAATTACCTGAAATACTCACTATGAGGATACTGCAATAGTATAAAATAATACAACGGCCCCTATGGCTAAATCAGGTAGTTTAACATATGCCAAGTCCGAAACGCTGGTTTTCTCCTAAGTTTAATTTCAAGTCCAACATGTATATTTATGGTTACAAGTCATGCCCTCAAGTTAATTTCATTCATTATACAATCGAGGAAATTGAGCTACCACATGATTTACAAAAACAGGAAATCATACATGTCGACTACTATAATACTTAGGAATAAACCGATGTAACCCACCTCAAACGCTAATCACAATCCGGTGCGACATCAAAAACGGCAGAATCGGACCCTCGCCCGGCCTCCCTACGCATCAACTACGACGCTCGTGTGCTCGAACGGCTCCCTGGCGCGACGTCGGCGTCGATCCGAACTCGATCTGCGATCTCCACAAAGCCACGCTCAATGTCTGAGATGAATACGAGATAATTAATTATCTCTCTACAATGGCTACCTATATATATATAGGTTGAGTTGGTGGGGTGGATAACCATTAACAAAAATTACAGTAATACCCCCCACCAACTCAACCAAGGGTATTACACTAGGCAACCAATTAGACGTCTAAAATGTAGTAAAGTCCAATATCAGGAATGTCAATGTCTCAATGTGTATTTGTTCTAATCTGGATTTTCTGAGATCTATTAAATAATAGTTGGATTCTGATCTTCTATTCACTATCTGAAATCCTTTTCGCTGTTCTGTCTTATATGTAGCTATGAGGAAGTATTGAGTCCTGTGGGTTTCAAGGCTCTCTTTATTGAAGATAATGAGTTCTGTGATGTAATTGTTTGTCTAGTCTTACCAATTGCTTTATATCTCATCTAAAAAGTTTAATTAGCAAATTATACTTCAGAAATATATCAACTATTGGTAGAATTTTCTATCACTAGAATTGTAGAAATGTAAACTATCTTGCTAGCTTGCATAGCCCACAGCTACAAGCTTTTGTGTGGGGGGTTACCTCAAAGCTTCAATCCCTTGATCTTGTCAAATATTATTAAAATACGTCGAGTGATGTGAAAGTCAGAATGTTCACTTTGAAAGAGCTGCTCTGATCTGTTCTGCCTTTCAGCACTGTCCACAAAATTGACTTTTTGATCAGTTATTACTATCCCCCATAGCTGAACAATCTTTATTCCTCAACCAAGCACAAATAGGATTAACCATCAATCAGAATTTGGTCTTTTACATTATTAATTATTGTGCGGATATGCTTTATGGTATTTATATATTGTTAACTATTGTCTTCTTATTTGTTGATGAACAGTACAACCTAACTTCTATATTTTTCAGAAATTTGATATGATGATTTTTATTTGGTAATTTNACCATCAATCAGAACTTGGTCTTTTACATTATTAATTATTGTGCGGATATGCTTTATGGTATTTATATATTGTTAACTATTGTCTTCTTATTTGTTGATGAACAGTACAACCTAACTTCTATATTTTTCAGAAATTTGATATGATGATTTTTATTTGGTAATTTTAAATACTAATTTTATGACTTCTTTTTGGTTGATCCAGATCAGCTGGAGCTGCGGAAATTGAAGTGAGAAGCAAGACATGCGGTGTTTGTTATTTTTTTGCTACATTTTGAACAAGTATTTTTTGTTAGAACTTATGTTTGAAATTTAATTTGAATTCTGAGATTGTAATTTGAGAGTTGAGACTATTTGTTATACAAATTATTAATACTTTTTTGTTACTAATATTTTTTAATATTTCAATTCATTGTAGTATTTAGTTGTTAATCAAATATTTTAATATTAATTTAATTGCCGCTATAAGCTTTATTAATCAATCATTTAGTATGTTTTTTGCGACAATTATAATTAATTGTAGCGGCATTTATAATAGTTGTTGTTGTATATTATTTAGCGGCATTTATAATAGTTGTTATTGCATACTATTTAGCGGCATTTATAATAGTCGTTATTGTATAATATTTAGCGGCATTTATTTGGATTTTTACCAACCGCCGGAATAAATGCCGCTAAAATTTTTAGCGACCCTGCCAATAGCGGCAATTGTTAAAATTGCCACAAAATATTTTAGCGGCAATTGTAATTGCCGCTAATTTAAAAAATAATCTGTGACACCCTAATAGTCCCACATCGGATGGGATGAGGTTGTCATTGGGTTTATAAGAGACTTAGACACTAGTAATAATAACTGGGCTTAAGCATTTTGGGCCGATGTTGGGCCCAACGAGTTATTATTGCTAGTGGGCTGGGTCGTTACATTTGGTATCAAAGCCGGTTCACTAGCTGGACATGTGTGGCGAGTCTCGGCTGAGCCAGGGTCTGGATGACGGGCTAGCGAGACGAGTCTCACATAGCCTGGTGATCTTGGGTTGTGTGTGATTGGACTGACGAGGACGTCAGGACCTTAACGGGGGGAGTCTGTGACACCCCAATAGTCCCACATCGGATGGGAATGAGGTTGTCATTGGGTTTATAAGAGACTTAGACACTAGTAATAATAACTGGGCTTAAGCATTTTGGGCCGGTTGTTTGGCCCAAGGAGTTATTATTGCTAGTGGGCTGGGTCGTTACATAATCGCCGCAAAAACATAGTTTTGTTGTAGTGGGCACGTCGAGACCTGTCAGTACGTGTCTCGGCGGAACTTAGAAGTCCTCAGTTTGTGAGAACGAGTCATAGAAGTCGCCCGATTTACATAAAATGATGGATTTTATGTAAACATAGGGACTTTTATGCATTTGTACACCTTGTGGCTACTGTGGGCGGTGCATGTGTGTGTGTGGTGACCTCTGGACTGGTTGTCCATAATCCGATAGTCTTTGCGGAAATCGAAAGGTCGATTCCGGCGCATTTTTCGGCGAAATTCGCCGAAAGAACGCGGTTTCGATTTGGATTTCTTCCGACGTGGTTTGGTTATCCTGTAAATTATCGCTGAGACTTGTTGGCTGGTCACCATCATCATTTTGTGGGTTCGGTGATGATGGGTGAGCGACGGTGGGTTCCGGTGTCGAAATAGACACTTTCGTGAACCCGAATTCGTACAATTGTCCGGCGATAATTGTGTAGTGGTGTTATCTTGTGTTTGCTGCCAAAACATCCAAATTGGAGTGCTTTGGGGCAGCAGGTGACTCGTGGCACGAGTCGGTGACTTTCGGTACACTTAGTAGGTCCCGACGGTGTCCCGGTGTGGTTTTTGGGACTTCCGGCGAGTTACGGTAATCGGTATTGGGAAATCGATCTTCGTGAAATTGTTTGTGGGGTTGTGGATACTGTGGTTATTAGTTGTGGGTTAGATACTAACCCGGTGGACCCTCTATAGGTCCTGTCGACATTCTTTTGTAGTCAGGAGACAGACGCGATATACTTACAGGTGGGTACTTCGATCCGACGTCGGTACAGCGATGCACGCTTGGTGATGGTTTCTTACCCTTACTCTTCTGTTGTTACTATCGCATAGTATATTGAGCCTTGCACCCTTATTTATTCGTTATACTCTACTCGTTGTTTGCATGCTTAGTATCCTGAGTAGGAGTAGAGTAGTTCTATCTACATGCGTATCTGTTGACCTAGTTGGTCTGTTGTTGCATTCAGTATCTGTTGACCTAGTTGGTTGGTTGTGCATTCCGTATCTGTTGACCTGGTTAGTCGGTTCTCGTACTTCGTATCAGGGACCTTGTTAGTCAGTTGGACTCTATGGACCTTGGGTCCAGGCAACACATCGACTCTCTTATCATGTGTTTCGATCTAGTTGATCGTGGTTTGGCGTTGTACGCCCTTGTTTCTGGCTTCGGCCCAGGCACCGGTTTCAGTCGGTTTTGTATTGAGCATACCAGCATGACTTAGTCACAGCACTTGGGGGTATTCACGACACCAGGTCGGTTTGGCCACCGACCGGAGGTGTGCTTATCCGGATGGGTCGTCCTGTGGGGCGGATGAATCAGGTCGGTGCAGTTCAGTAACAGGCAGCGCTTGAGGTCTGCAGACCAATATAGCAGGCATCAGATTGGGCACAGTTTTGGTTTGGTTACCTTGAGGCATACTTGGCTTTGCATTCCTTACAGTAGCAGTATTGTTTATTACTTCTTTTTTATCTGTTATAGCTACTGTAGTTTCTTTATATCAGCATCAGTATTTGTTTACCATATTGTTATATATCTCTTCCTGATCCGGTGAGTACTCCTCGCCTTTTTCGGCTTGCGGTACCCACTGGGAGGGGAAACATATTTACATGTTCTCACCTCCCCCATCATTTTTCAGGTATTGCAGGTGGTGAGATGTGACACGAGACGTGAGACACGTTCGTAACAGTCGATAGAGCTTCCGACCCGGTTTGTTCAGTTTTGCTGTTACTTTCATTATTTCGGATTATTTAACTTAGACAGTTATTGGTTCAGTTTGTTATTACAATTGTGTAATCTGAATTTCTGGAAATGAATAAAGGATTTACGGTTTTAAAAAGGAAAAATAGTTTTCTACCTCTCGTGGTAGCGTGTTTTAAAAAGAAAATGTTTCCGTGTGGGAAACAGCTTTCAAAAGATTTTTCGTAGTTTTCATAACTTAGTATTTCAAAACCCGTTTCTTAGTTGGAAACGTTTTAACTAATAGTCGTGGAATTATGAATTGAACTATGAATGGTAAATCTGTGATGAATGGTGAATGAATAGTGATTGTTGTTTATTCATTATGGTGGTTGTATCCTAGTTATACTCTTGTACTTGTGCGACGCCGTGCAAATACAGGGGAGACTCTGTCCGTGTGAACAGTGGATTCCCTGTATTTGTGGCGGATCTGGCATACCCTGGGGTCAGATTTAAAAAAAAAAAAAAATTTCGCTGTGTTTTAACCTAAAAGGGACTCCGGGGCGTGACACCAACACCCGGAATTGTGGCTAATGGAGACTCCGGTTGTGATGACAGATCGATATGGGAGGCCGATGATGAACCTCTAGAGAAATTACTATAATACTCACATCCACGAGCACGTTTACCTTCTGCATATGTGCCTTCAATATATAAAGATGAAATACATATGAATATTAATGCTACAAAAGAAAAAGAAATAAAATTTCAATTAAAGCTACCATACCTTCATAAATATCATATAGTGCTTCATACCATGGAAAGGGCTTGTTGTGCCATTTCCTAAGTTCTTTGTTAGTCTTCAAAAAATAAGAAAAAAATTATTGCTAGAAATGAAAAAAAGAAACATATATAATCAATATTTAATATGTGCTACTCACATTAATCAACGGTTCCCAAACTTCTGATGGAGCAGAAACCATTTTTTTATCTCCGTCCCAACCGAAGCCACTCATCTCTACTAAGCTTTTCACAGCTTTAAATTGCTTTTTCAATTGTTGCTCTTGATCTTTCACTTGTTCTACTGTATAATTGGAATGGGGAAATTTAATACTCATTGCCTTATGTATACTACGCCATGCCTCTTTAGTCCATCCATTTTGACCTCTCCATTTATCTTTATTATGTTCTTGTAAAAGTTCAACTAAATGGGCTCTATGCACATCCGTCCATTTTGCTCGTGTTTGTTTTTTTAGATCATTGCCTGTACAATTCATAAATTATATAAAAAAAAGACTACAATAATTTATAAATCCTAAAAGGTTTTATATCAATCCTGTATACATACAAGAAAATGAAAAAGCAAAAAAAGTCCATCAGACCAACCAACAGCTTGTATTAGATGCAGTTGAAATTAGTATTCCATATAAATGCCATGCACAATATGGAAACCAAACAATGCCCATCTTGTATATGAAGATTATAACACAAGAAGCAGGTTTTCATGATCAGCATTATACAAAGTGCAACAATTATTAATCAACAAGACTCTGACAGCTGAAATAAAGATGCAAGTATATCGAAGAAATTCGAGATTTCCTATAAAGATAAGCTTAAAGTTGGCTTCTTAGTAACCAACCATTATTACTTTTGATAAGTTTAAAGTTGGCTTCTTATTGATATGCCTTCTTAGTAACCGTCGCCAGATATAACAGAGCCAACCGAAAAGGTCAGGAAACATTGCATAAGAACAGAAAAATTAAGCTGTCTCAATAATTTGGTAAACAAATAAAAGTTTGCAAGATTGATATTGATTTCTAAGGTGAGATTGCTATTTACTTGATAGAAGAATATCAAACAGGCGCAAAAAAAAAAAAAAAAAAAAGAAAAAAATTGATAGAAGAATATCAAACAGGCACAAAAAACAAAAAAAAAAGAAGAAAACACATGGACAAAAACACACATCTATTATTCGTTGAGATTAAATGCCAGATAGTCTAATTAGCTCTTTTATACGTTGAGATTAAACGTCTATCAAATGGATTAGAAAACACACATCCCAGGTAATGCAAGAAAAATCAAGACCTATATATCTTACGAAAATTAAAAATATGATGAATTAATCAAAATCTAACTTATTGAACAAAAAAAAAAAATCAGACCATTTCTTTGTTACCTGTTGGAGGAGGGAAATGGGGCTGCCCTTCTCCGGACATCGCAAGACGAGGGGTGAGAGGGGCGAGACAAGATCGAGGCAAGAAAATGGCGGCCGAGGTTAGTGCGGCGGCGACGGCGGCCGAGGTGATCGTGACTTCGGCGGTAGTAGCGCGCGAGATGTGTGCGGCGGCGGCGGTAGCCCGCGAGATGGCGGCAGCGACGGCAGCCTGCGGGATGGCAGCAGCGGTGGCCGAGATCCTCGGCGGCGACTGAGGTGAGAGAGATGCGGCTGAGGAGAGAGAGAGAATGGGAGGAAGCTGTGGATCGGAGAGAGCAACGGGAGGGAGAGACACGAGAGAAGTCGGGCAAGGGGGGAGGCGTTCCAAAAAAAATAGGGTAACTTCTTTTCCAGAGAAAATATCAGAGGTTACTTTTACCCCATTTGTTAGGGTATAGTTAAACTATACCCTATTTTGTTGGGATATTTTTGAAACATCCAAACACCTCTTAGGAATTTTTTCCTACACCCATAGGATAACTATACTTTACCCCAAAAAAATAACCATCCAAACAAGGCCTTAGGGTTTTTCGATTTCTAGCTTTGGAAATGGGGCCAAATGGACCCCTAGCACCATGAATGGAGGCTTGGAGCTAGAATTTAGGGTTTGAATTGGGTTTAGCCTAGGGCACGCAAATTAGGGTATTTGGTAAAAGTGAGGATTGATCTCATTTGAGGCCTTGTAAACCTAATTGACAGGAAACGAAACACGGGGGCGAAGTCGGATTTAGCATTCGGCGAGCCGTTGTAAAGCTATCGGTAAAACAAGGCCGATTTGGGGCCGTTTCCTCCAAGAAGGAGGAGAGCACGTCGTTCGAAGCGCCAAGGAGCATACTTAGAGCCTCTACACTGAGAAATTTCTACAAAAGGTGGGGGTGTCATCCCGAAGCAACCGAGCCCTTTTCTATGTCTTAGAAATATCATAATTGTCATCTCTTGCATGTTGCATCATAGAATTTCATGTAATACCTTTCCTTATGCTTTCTAAATGAAAACCCAGTGTACTTGGAATGCTTGGTAAAATAGATAGGTAAGGGTTGGGTTGGAACATGGATTCTATAGTGCTAAAGATAAGAGATGGACTCGAGGGTTGTTAGTGATATAGAGAGTGGCATCTAATGTTTAAAGAACATAAATCGAGTGGCATTAACGTAGTGTAATTGACACTAGAGGTCGTGGACATAGGGATAGGTGGATCCCTTTTAAAAAATGCCTTGTGGACAAAGAACTTAGTATAGCTAAGTGATATGCAAGAATGTTGGAATAGGAGTTCCGAAATGAATGTTGGCCCTAGTTCATAGGGTGTCCTCACATGGAGAGGATAGATCAAGCTCATGGTCTGTTACTGGGATGGTAGAGCCTGTAAGAAAATCATATGTACGCAGCGGAAGAAAATAACACAATTAAAAATTTTCTTGAAAAACAAAGATCACCTCGTATTTCGTTTTAGATCATTAATAATAGATCTAATTGATCTAATCAAATAGGATCTATATTATTTTATTTTACCTCGCGCGGGTCGAGATCACCGCGAAGTCGACAATCGTTGGTAAAATTTGTTCGTCCTCGGTTAGCCGCGCACGCGCCCGGCCTCTACTCGCGTCCACACGAAATCACGCCCTTGATCGAATTAGACGACCGCTTCAATCCGTGATCCGATCACGAATTAACTCTTGCGTCGACTTGAGGAAGATGAATCAATCTTCTAGATGTGCTAGCAACTTTTGAAGATCGAAATCGATGGATTTATTGTGGAGGACTTAAGAAAGAAAAAGGATTGACGGCTAGGGTTTTCTTTTTCCTTTTTACTTAATTTTTCATTAATTTTAATATGTCATATGACATATATTTATAATGAGAAAACCCTAACGTAATCCTAATCGAAATCCTATTCCGATTAGATTATCCATTAACCCACAAGTTGGTTATGATATTAACCGAATTCCGAATCCTAATTCTAATTCGATTCGTGTGTAACATTTACACATAAGTCCTCATATTATTTACTAACGATTAGTAAATACACCATGCAACTTTTACACATAAATACCTCTAATTTACAACAATTGCAAATTAGTCCTTTTACTAATAAATTAGTAAACTTTAGTATTTAACTATATTATAATTGTAATTAATCCATCTGATAAACTTCTTTTATCGTTTCCTAAATATCGATCATGCGCGATTTCTTATGTGTGTGACCTAATAGGTTCAATTCTGTCTGGTAGTGAGATATGATGCGATCTCCATCTACATCATCATCGAAACTCCTTTCGATGGCTCAAACTCTTTTGATTCTACCCTAATAGAATAATTAATTATTAATAATTATTTCTATTGGTTCCCACAATCCACCAGTGACGCCTAGCAGCATGTAGTGGCAATCCAGTCAGAAGTGAATATCGGACTGAACCTCTAGGTGCAGTTACCGTACAATACAATCCTTCTATCGCATAGTTCCAACTGAGTGGAGGTCATGGAATATTCGTCAAACCCCATCACCCGTCATATGACAAATTTGATCAGACAGAAGCTCTTATGGTTACTCTTGGAAACATCTTTCCATACACCATATTACCCCGGCCGAGGATTTCTGAGCTTTGCCTTACAAATAGCATAGAACTAATTATCTCTCTACCGAGAGCGATAGATCCCCTATAAACACACACCCATTCCTGATATGAACCGACTGCAGCCAACATATACTACTAAGACCCATGGCTAGGATCAGAGTTTGTTGCATAGTCAAACTACAGTAGCCTCATATTGAATGACCGTGGTGTCGCAGGTCTAAGGATCAGTTGTACCACTGCAACATCGAACCAGTTACTGACGAATGAGTAGACATCCATGTAACTGTTCGTAGTTGGTCACGCTCAGTACCGTTGTTCTCCAACAACCACCTGCATGTTCGCTCCAGTGTCCCCACACTGATGACTCGAGATTCGTCATCCCAAAAGGGAAGCGGCACACACATCAATCTTACCGGATCAATTATCGTCCCCATGATGATCCTCCGATTGAGAGCATTATGAATTAATCACCAATAATATGTATCTCAAATTCTCAACTCTTGAGAATACATATTATCATCTTATTAATTCAAAGAACGATTCATGGACACATTTAACATGAATGGAATAAAAGGCCCAATTATATAAAGATTAAGTACAAAAATATGTCCCATAGAAAATAAAATGCGTCAGCCTGATAGGCTTCTAGGGCATACAACTAACAGAGCCATCCATTTCCTCACGTGGAGAGGAATTGTCGTCGAGTAATCCGGAGTGTCAGGCGATTAGGACAGAGTAGATGTCCGCAGACAGTCCCGGGTTTGGGGGCACATGGAGCCGCCCTACCCTATGGGATGGATATGTGAGGTGTAGGCAAACCCAAGGGTTTTGCCACAGATTGGGTAAACAGAATGGAAATGCAAGTTAATATTCTTATTGAGCATTACTTATCGAACATGGATCGACTGGTTAGCATGATAGTACTTCTTTACTTTATGATGCATGCATTCATTATACATGATTATGGGTATAGTAACATAGTTTCCTTTATGCTTTTACAGCTTTGATATATATATCTATCTCGTTGTTACTTATGCCCACTTGGATCTAGTAGAGAGATCGGCAGAGTCGGCGGCCGAGCCCACTGGGAACTATGGAAGATAGTTCTCACCCCACTCTATTTTCAGTGGTAGGTATAGGTTTACCGGGTGAGGACCCCGGCAAGGGCATCGCGCCCGATCAGTGAGTACCGGATAGTATAGTAGCTTTCATTTTTGCATTAGTACACCTATGTATTTGAGAGAGAGACACTTGTAGGTGAGATTGGAGAGCTATGTATTTGATGAACATGTATTCATTTTGGGGAAAAAATTGTAAATGTAAAAGAATTGCAAATTATTGTAATAGCTAGTAAAATTCTCTCTTCATTTCACTTGTGTATCTCGTGGATTACCTGCTTTACTACTGTTGTTGGCACTGTTTGTGCCCTGTTGATCGTGTATGTTTGAATTTAATTTTCTTTGGTAAATTCTTGTACATGATCAGGTTTGAGCCTTGGGCGGACAGGGGAGGTCCTGTCCGTTCGGCGTCCGTCCGGCGCGCCCGAACCGTGCCGAATTGGTAGTGGTTTCGGGGCGGGGCGTGACAAAGCCCCTCTAAAAGTCTAGCACATGAATTCTCAAAAATTGCATCAAAACCCTCAAATTTCAGCACTAAAGCTTAAATCCTTCCAATTGAAATGTAAATCTCACCTTCCAAACTCAATTTAGGTGAGGAAAGGTTCCAAGACAGTAGAGAGTGATGGAACAACACTTGTTGGTTCAAAATTTAGCCTCCTCCAAAGGTCTAAACACAAAACCACCTAAAATCCATCAATACCCCAAAATTTCAACACTTAAGCTAGATTTCCCTCAATTTCAATGTCAACTTACCTCCCAATGCTCAAATTAGATGAGGGAAAGTTCCAAAACCAATAGAGAATGATAGCACACTAGGCTCACGTCGCAATTCCAGCTCCCTCCAAGAATTTATCCATGAAAATCCCAAAAATTCTAGTTTCAGCTCAAAAACCACAATAGCTAAGTAGAATAGCAAATTGACTATACTAACCTCAATCAATTTCTGTCAAATTTGCTTCACAAAATCTCCAAGGAGTCCTCTAACCAACAAACCAAGTTTCGCAGCAATCCGATCCTCCTAAGTCGCACATGAGCCAAAACGCCGAAGGTCGCTGCTGAGAAATTGCAAGTACTGAAATCCTCAAGGTGGAAATAGTGAAAATGTGTAAATTGGAGGATTTAGAGGGGTTGGAATACAATTGTAGGCTTCATTGTGAAGAAGAGAGGAAAAGAGCTCACAGGGGTCGAGTTCCATATATTTATAGGGTGATAGAATAGTCAAATAAGCCCCAAGAACAAAGGCTGCTAACCTGATATCCTTGTAGAAATAGCCACTTTCGGGCGCCTAAAACCCATTTCTGGATGTCCAAAACCTCCAGGCTACTCAATTACTTCCTTTCGGTTCCTCTGCCTGTAGTGTACTGCACCCTTAACCTGGTTCGAAGGAACTCACCTACCACAAACACGTGTCAGCTCAAACGATATTCACAAGGTGAATTTTCGGACCCAATTCTGGGCGCCCGAAACTAGGATCCGAATTGGCTTCCAGTTCTGCTCAGTTCAGCACTCGAGTTCTGGGCGACCCAAACCTTGTTCTGGGCGTTCGAAACTGGCAAAGCTCTAGTTGTGCTCCTTTGAGTGCGCCAAGTCCATTTTTGTATCCATTTCATGCAGAAACGACTCCGACTAAGTCCGACACTCGCCAGATGTGTCGACCAGTCACTAATACTGTAGACAATCCTATCCAAACCTCAAGAACACTACAATATGTGTGCGTGAACTATGCTATATAAGTAGCAATACTACGAATACAAACAAAATAATCATTAATAAGAGTGTATAATTACGATATTCTGTTTCAAGCAGTGTAGCAAACTAACTCCTAAAACGACATAACACCATTCTACCAATCCATAAGATAATATACTAGCACTAATATATGTTTCTATACATTTTTCCTATTCAAACTATAAAAGCTTAATCATTTATAAACCGTATTGTGTGTGTATGACTGTAGTATATAAGTGAAGATTTCTAAACTGTAATCCTAAATTATGAATTATATGGATATAAACAAAATAATAAGTACCAATAAATTTGTGTGGCACTATTCTACCAATCCCTAAATGAGGGTGAATATTTGTACTGAATACTTGTTCCACATTCAAACAAATAAAATGGAAAACATTACAATACTATTCTATTATGCCGTAATTAGATATATTTGTAATGCATACATGTGTAACACTATTCTAGCAATCCCTAAATGAGAGTGAATATTTACTATGAATACTTGTTCTATATTCAAATTAACAAAATCGTAAACATCACAGTACTATTCTATTATGCCGTAATTAGGTATATTTGTAATGAATACATATTTCCTATCCTAGTCCGAACAAAAGTTAATGAAATGTATAAAGTATAAGTGTGTGACTGTGGAAGCAATATCTAAACCCTAAACTGTAATCCTAACCCTAAATCCCAAGTTTGTATAAATGCAACAAAAAAATAAAATATACTAGTTGTGTTCTAAAGTTGAATGAATCTACTACTCGGTGCCGCAGCACGACAAAGGTAAATGCGAAGATAGAACCCTAAACCTAAATAGAAATTTTATATTAAATAAAAAAATAAAAGAAAAAAATTATATGAATTAAAATAGTCCCCTGTTTGGGTTGAGTCCCCTGTTTGGGTTGTGGCCGAGGTCCCCAGTTTCGAGCACCCACGAGCGAATGAATGAGTGGTAGGTCCTAGGATGGACAAGGGAGTAGTGTAGAGCGTCATACAAGCGTTTGGGAGGTGACCTCCTACCAATGGAGAGATGCGAGGGCGAGAGAGAGCTCTGAAAATGTTAGAGTAGGATTTTCTACAGAGCCCGAGAATATGTGGAACGAAAGCACTGCAACGTGAGAGGCGAGCTTCTGCCTGATGGAAAGAGGCGAGAGCGCGAAGAGGCAAGAGCGCAAGAGTGAGAGAGAGGCAAGATCGCAAGAGAGAGAGACAAGAGCGCAAAAGAGAGAGGCAAGTGTAAGAGACAGATTAGTAGATATAGGATGTACATGTAATGGCCACTAGCAACAATAACAAGTTAGGCTCAACCACTGGCCCAAAATGCTTAAGCCTAATTATTATTACCAGTGTCTATCTCTTATATACTCAATCACATCCCCATTATATATGTCTCTTATATATCCAATCACATTCCCATTCATATCCGATATGGAATTATCAGGGTATGACAGACACCCCCCATTAAGGCCCTGACGTCCTCGTTAGTCCAATCACACACACAACCCAAGATCACACCCCAAACGGGGTACATAGGTAGCATTTTCCTTTCAAAAATAATTGAAGAATTCGTGATGGATTTTTTTAAAAAATAATTTAAAATTTCTAAACAATATTTGTGGATAAGGATGTAATGTGGGCCGTGCCGGGCTGGCTAGACCCACATTTTCTAGCCAATCCGAGCCAAGGATCGGCCCGGCCCGCCCGATTATTAATCCGGGCGAGGCCGTGCAGGCCAGTTTACACAAATAGGAGGCCCAGCTCGGCCTAGTCCCCTGGCTCGTGTAGCACGGGCTGGGCTTCGAGCCGGGCTACCAGCCCGATTTTTTTTTTTAATTTCTTCCCATAATTTTATTTTCAGAAATTTATTTTGTTGGAAAAAGAGATAATTCATTTTTAATTTATAAATTTGACTTATATCTTTTAGTTTAGACAATTATATCTGACATTTCAAAAACTCTTTTGTTAAATATTTTTAATATTTTTTATTATTTGAAGAGAAATTGATATTTAAATAAATAATTACAAAAAATATAAAAAGTTTATATTAATCATATTACATAAAGTTTGTATTTTTTTAAATATTTTTTTAAGAAAAAGAGTTTAAGTTATAGCTTTTTGACTGATAGTTTTTAATTTACACAATTATACCCAACCTTTTCAAAACTCATTTAAAAATTTTATAAATTTAAAAAAGCTAAAACACAAACAATAAATTTAACTTTTTAATATAAAATTAATTTTAGATTTTTTTTCATAATTTTTTATTATTTGTAGAGAAATTGATATTCAAAAAGAAATATAGAAAAATATATAAAATTTGAATTAGTCATATTATATAATTACATTAGAGAAAAGTACAAAAAGTCAAAATATAAAAAATCTATTTAAACTAAAATGATATTGTTTATACAACAAATAAACAAACAATAGATGTAATATACCGAAAACTCGGTGAATAAATATCGAACATTAGTCAAATTGACCAAAGTGCGAGGTTGGTACACTTCGAAAAGTCCGAAGGTGTTAAAATGATCAAAAGTGAGTTGTGGGAGGTCTTCGAGAGCTAAAGAGTCAAAATTCTGCAAACTGCAGATTTTCAGCTCTCGGGGACCGGTCTCTGAAGGAGAGACCGGTTGCCGAACGCGTGAGAAATGAGAAAGCTGAAAAATCGGCTAAGTCCCAAAAAACCAGCTCTCGGAAACCGGTCCCTGCGGGGAGAGACCGGTCCCTCAGAGAAAGACCGGTTGCATCAGGCTGGAGCTCTACCAGCTTCAGGGAGAGCTCTCTGGGTGTCACGCCCCGCCCCGAAACCATTACCAATTTGGCATGGATCGGCCGCGGCGGCGGGCCGCCGAACAGACAGCACCTCCCCTGTCCGCCCAAGGCTCAACAACAGGAATGTGTACAAGAATTTACCCAGAAAATTAAATTCTAAACATACACATTCACAAGGGCACAAACAGTGCCAACACTACAAAGAGCAAGCAATCCACAAGATAAAGCATGTGAAATAAAGAGAGTACTTTGCTAACTATTACAATAACTTTGTATCATTTTCATTTTCTTTAAATGAATACATTTTTCATCTCCAAAATACATAGCTCTCCAAATCCTCACCTACAATGAATCTCTCTCAATACATAGGTGTACTAATGCAAAAAGGAAAGCTACTATACTACCACGGTCTCACTGATCGGGCGCGATGCCCTTGCCGCGGTCCTCCCTCGGCAGCCCTGTACCTACCACTGGAAATAGAGTGGGGTGAGAACTATCTTCCATAGTTCCCAGTGGGCTCGGCCGCCGACTCTGCCGATCTCCCCACTAGGTCCAAGTGGGCACAAGTAACAACAGATAGATAGATAGATATGTATCTGAAAGCTGTAAATGCAGTAGTAGGAAAACTATGCTACTATGCCCATAATCATGAATATGAATGCATGCATCATATAATAAAGGTTTGCTACCATGCTAACAAATTCAATCCATGTTCAAATAGCAATGTTCAAGGACATTATTAAACCTTTAACCTTCCATTTACCCAATCTGTGGCGAGGCCATAGGGCTCGCCCATAACTCACCTTTCAATCCCAAAGTGGGGAGGGAGCTCCAAGTGCACCCAAGCCCGGGACCGTCTGCGGACCTCCATGTGGTCCGGACCTCCAAGTGGTTCTAGTCGCGCGACACTCTGGAGTACTCGACGACAATCCCCTCCATGTGGGGATTGGATGGCTATATCATCCCAAACGCAGACTGTGAGCTAGATCTATCCTCTCCAAGTGAAGATGCCCTACATCTAGGGTCAACAACCCAATCCAATCCTCTCCAAGTGAGGAAGCACTATCACTAGGGTCCACAACCCAATCAAATCCTCTCCAAGTGAGGAAGCCCTACCACTAGGGTCAATGTCTCAATCGACTCATCGACGACCTCTCCATGTGAGGACACTTAGGTTTACTAAGTTCTTTATCCACAAGGCATTTTCTAAGGGATCCATCTATCCCTAGGTTCTCAAACCTCTAGTGTTAATTACACTACATTAATGCCACTCGTCATCATTTAACATTTGGATGCCACTCGTTAGTCCTTTGACATTAACACTACTTTCTATGTCATTAACACCCCCATCGGGTACACCTCTTTTCTTTCGCATCATAGGATTCACGTTCCGACCCAATCCTCACCTATCTAAGTCACCAAGCGTTCCAAGTACACTAGGTTATCATTTAGAAAGCATAAAGAAGGGAGCTACTATGCAATCCTACAATGCAACATGAAGAGATGAGATTAAATGCAATTCTAAGACATAGAAAGGAGTCCGAAAGCTTCGGGATGGCACCCCCCACCTTTAATCGATGTAGAGACTTCGAAAATCCTTCTCGGCGAACTTTACGAAAAGACTTTAGCCTTCCTTGCCCAAATCAACGCTAACCCGGCTCTATTTTGCCGAGAACTTCACGCCGGCTCGCCGAATGCCAAAACCATCTTCGCCCCCACGTTTTGTGACCTAACAATAGGGTTTCCAAGGCTTCAAATGAGATCAATCTCATACTTTCTCAAAAACCCCATTTTGGAGCCCTAGGTTTGTACCTATAGCAAACCATCCAATAAATTCCTAGATTCATGAGATTGATCTACTTAGAAGCATGCTTAGGATTCATTTGACCCATTTCAAAGCATAAAAAACCAAAACCCTATTCTAGAAGCTAGGGTTCAAGAGCTTACCTCTTGTGCTACACCAAAGAGAAGAGGAGAGGGAGATGAAGATGTCCAAGGCCTTCCTCTTGATCTCCTTCTTTTTCTCCTTCTTGTTCTTTTCCTTCTTTTCCTTCTTCTCCTTCTTGTTCTTTTAATTCTCCTTTCTTTTCTAGAGAGAGAGAGCAAGAGAGAATGAGAAATAGAGAGGGAATGAGAAGCGAGGGGCTGATGGAGAGGGTTATTTCCCATATACACCCCTCACATGATGGCCATTTTACACTTAAACCCCTCAACTTTTCATCTCTCACGCAGCTATCACTGGGCTGTTTTCGCCCAGAGGGACCGGTCCCTGGTCGGGGAGACCGGTCCCCGAGAGCCCTCGTTGTAGCCTGGGGACTTTTCGCGTATGGGAACCGGTCCTCACCCGAGGGACCGGTCCCTGGGAGACTCGTCTTTCCTGAGAGACCGGTTCCCGAAAGGGGAACTTTCATGACTTAGCCAAATTTAGGCTTCCTCTCGCGGGTGTCGCACACGGGGACCGATCCCCTCAGCCAGGGACCGGTAGCATCGACCTCCCCCGCGACCATCAGCTACGGGAACCGGTCCTCCCTTCCAGGGACTGGTCCCCGAGAGCAAAAATCTGCAGAGTCCAGATTTTGCCTATTTGCCCTCGCGGACTCAACTCCAAAGCACTTTTTGTATTTTGGACAATTCCAACTCCCACAAAGGGTATTCTCTCGACAATTAGTCGATTCTTGGTGAAGTACAATCCTCGGATTTCGAAAATTCACTTCCGTACACTGGGACCGGTCCCGGGTCGGGGAGACCGGTCCCCGAGCACAAAAACTGCCCAATTCTGGCAGTTCAAAAGAATAAAAGCTGAGGGGTTTATTTGCAAAAATGCAACCCATGGGTTATGTAGAGGGCTATGAGAGCTCTTTCCTCTCATTCTCTCCCTCTCACACACTCTCTCCTCTCTTTCTCTCTCTAGAAGATAAGAAAGAGAAGAAGAAAGAAAGAGAAAGAAAGGAAAAGAAGGAGAAGTAGAAAAAGACAAAGGTGGAGAAGAAGACCAAGGAGTGGAGCAACTCCTTCTTCTTTCTGTTTGGAGCAAAGAAGGGAAAGCTTTGAGGTAAGTTTCAACTCCTCTCATGGTGAAACCCTAGAATGGGTTTTGATTGACCTAAGAATGATTTTAATGGAACCTTTAGAGGATTTGAAGCTTTCTTTTGCTTCTCTAGGAGATCAAAACTGTAACATACCGAAAACTTCGGTACATTATAGTGGACTTTAGCCAAATTGGCCAAAGTGTCAGAAAGAAAAAGTGGGGCGAGTTCTATTTAACATTCCAACAAAGTTGGAAGGGTTAAAAATGAGTTCTAAAAGAGTTAGAATGGTTTTAGCGTTGTTCAGTGCGAAATAGAATCAAAAACGAGCTAAAACTGCACTCTGGAGCATTGTGTACCGGTACAGGTTGATGGCTGTACCGGTACAGCAAGCGACCCGAGGAAAAGGCTGCTCTCGGGTTTGAGCTGGAAAAAGGCTGTGTACCGGTGATAAGATTTCGTGTACCGGTACAGTGCACCGTGGACCACCGAAAAGGGCTGTTGTACCGGTGACAGGAACCCGTGTACCGGTACGGTGCACCGTGGACCGCAGGCGCAGCCTGCTACAGAATTAGAGAGTTGGAGGGGTTTATTTGCAATTGTTACCTAATGTAATAACCCTAAACCCCTCTCCCTCACAGCAGATCTCTCTCCCTCTCTCCCTCTCGTGTCTCTCCCTCTCCCTCTCAACCGGTTGCAAGAAAAGGGGAAGGAAAAGAAGAAAAGAGAAGGAAAAAGAAAAGGGAAGGAAGGAGAAAAAGAAGCTTACCTTCATCTTCATCTCCCTCATGCTTGGAACAACCTTGTGAGGTAAGCCATGTGTCTCCTCTCATGGTGGGATTAGGGTTAGGGTTTGGTTTTTAAACCCTAATACTTAGAGATTTGGAGCTTCTAACATGATTAGAACCATGTGGAGACCTAGAACACATGAAATCCATGGTGTTCTTCAAGGTGCTCTAATGGTGGATTTCTAGGGTTTGTTCTAAACACCCTAGAAATGGTTCGTATGGTCCTAGTTGAGCTCCTAGATGATAAACAAGCTCTCTTTTGCTTGTTTTATAGATCAAATCCGGGGTATTGGGCATATGTCACGTTAGGGCATCCCAAAGAGGGGTTTTGCTCATATGGGGTTTTGATCTATTTTGACCCCTTGGAAACCTAATTGGGGACCTAACAAACGCGTTGGCGAAGTCAGTTTGACCATTCGTCGAGTGTGCGCGAAGTTATTGACAAAATAGTGTTTTGTCGTACAGATGGCCGCAGCACGCAAGATAAACGCCTAAAAATCGTGGGATCGGAACCGGAGCACCTTGGAGTCAAGGAATAAACTTCGGAAAAGACGGATCGCGATTCGGAGGTCGTTTGGAGGTCGCGCAAGAGTTCGGGCCAAACCGGGCAATGGTTGCCGCGGGAGGCCGATTGCAAGTATCGACAAGCAATCGGAGCGTAAGTCAAGGTGGGTTGTGTTTACCGAAGCAACTAGGTCGCCCTTATGTCTAAGAAATGTTAAGAATCCTCATTGATGCATATAATGTAAATGTGGTTTGTGGATTATGCATATAATCAATGCTAGTTCGTGTATGTTAATAATATAATGCAAAATGCCAAGTAATGCATGATAATAATGATATGATGTGAATGCCAAGATAGATGCATACAAAATGATATAGAGATCATGAATGCAAGTAGGAATAATATACAAGAGCATGATTAGCATTGTGAGATCGTAAATGCACAAAATGAACGTTATGTTAAGCTACCACATAGAGTATATGACATATGGTGGTCGTGTTGTATGTAAAGAATGACAAATAAAGGACATGTGTATGTGGACATTAAATACATATAGATCGAGTGGCATCGAACCTAGAGTCGGGAACCTAGGTTAAACAAGAATGAATGTGAACCTAATGTTAGTAAATATAGGTTGGACAAAGGAAATAATGGACATAGTGTTGATGGACATAGGTTAAATAAGAATGGCATCAAACCTAATGTTAGAGAACATAGGTTGTGAGATAAAAATAACGAACCTAGAATCACATGAACCTAGGTGAGCAAAGGTAATGAACCTAGAGTTAATAACCTAGGCTATGAGTATAGTAACAACGAACCTAAAGTATTAACTTAGGTTGAGTAGAGGCTTGGACCTAGATAGGTCAATTCCATAGGGTTAAGACCAACCCTTGAGTAATGAGAAATGGATTCCGGAATCCCTAAGAATGATTGCTGCTAGTGCAGCAGCTGCTAGTGCAGCGGATGCGACTGAGTGATGACTACGGGTATGTGTGGTTCTCCTCACCTAGCAGTGACTCATCGGGTACGTGTGGTTCTCCTCGCCCGGTTCGAGTATGAGATTGGGGACGCGGGTATGTATGGTTCTCCTTGCCCGTAGGTCCATTGAGCGACTTGTGGTCCAGGGTTCGACGGTATATCCTCACCCTGTGAGTAGACCTATAGTCTAGAGGATCTTAGGCTGAGGTGCATGTGAGACGTCCTTCGCCTCAAGCCTTACAGAGCGCGGATTATCCGCAGTTGATTGACTAAAGACCGAGTCGAGTGGCATAGATGATTAAGGTAGAGAGAACCTTAGATATGAGTTGTCAATGACTATGGCAAAGAATAAGAATACTAGTAATAATTAAGAATGTTAATGAATAAAGAATCGCCAATGGGCATAGTGTAAAAAATGATAAGGAATAAAGAGTAAAGATTCGCCAATGAGCGTAATGTAAGAAAGGATAATGAAATAACAAAGTGTAAAGAATGGCTTCGAGTAGAATTAAAATAATCTACTTGCATAAGTACAGGTGTTGCATATTGCATTTTGGGAGGCAGGACATCTTAGTTCAATATCTGTTATATATCTGTTATATGTTATTGGACTAACTTGTTACAGGGCCTCATTAGACATATCGACCGAGCTTTTCCCTTGGGTGGCCGTACCCACTGGGAACCATGGAGTTGGTTCTCATCCCACGTTGTTTTGGGGTGTTTACAGGTACACACGTGAGCGGCGCGGTGGCGCGAGGCAAGGGCGTAGCTCCGTAGGTAGCGCCCTACCCCAGAGACTGAGATAGCAGTACCCGAGTCGGTGGTCTAGCTTGGGAGGTTTAAAGACAAGAGCAAACTTTGATCATGTTGTAATAAATTAAAATAATTGGGATTGTATTTGGAAGATGAGTGTAAAAGAAAATTGTGTGCAAAAATGTATGTAAGTTGAATGTTGTAATAACTTAGTAGTATTATGTTTTTGATACTTCCTTATGCAATCTATGAATGAATACTGTTCCTGGTCGGAACCTCTTGTATCGTGTTGATTGCGACGCCTTGGACGTACAGGGGAGACTCTGTCCGTTCGGCGGTCTGTTAGCGTGCCCGAATCCGGCCAAATAGGCGGGGCGCGGGGCGTGACAAAAACACTAGATTTGGTATACGTGAAGCTAGGGCACCCAAATTTGGGACTTTTGCTTGTGAGGATTTCAAAGTGAAATTGACCCTCTAGAAACCTAATTGGGGATCAAACGAACGCGATGAACACTCGGTTCGACAATCCGACGAGTGTACGTGAAGTTATTGACGAAACGGTCTATTTTGGTACAGATAGCCGCAGCACGCGGGATAGACGCCCAAAAATCATGAAAACGGATCTGGAGCATCGTGGCAACGGGAAATAAACTCCAGAATAGACGGATCGCGGATTTGTGGCCGTTCGGTTGGTCGCGCGAGAGTTCGAACCGAACCGGGTCACGGGTGCCGCGGGAGGCCGATTGCAAGTGACTACAAGCAATCGGAACGCGTTAAGAGGTGGGTTGTGCTTACCGAAGCGACTAGGTCGCCTTCACGCCAAAGTGTAGTGTGTTTCACTATTGATACATGATAAGAATGTTAAGTAAGAATGCATGATAAGAATGCTAAGTAAGAATGCACCATAATGATGCTAATAATGCATATAATGGCATGAGTTAGATGCTAAGTAAGTGCATGTGAAATATGCTAATGAATGCAAGAGCTAAATGCTAAATGAGTATGTAAGAATATATGCATGAGTTAAATGCCAACAAACATGAGCTAGATGCATGTTTTAGAAATGGATGCATGATTGAAATACTAATAAAGAATGCATGAGATATGTGCTAAGTAAGAATGCATGAGTTGTAAGCTAAAGTGTAAATCGATGATCATTTGAGAAGAACATAAGTATGTGCATGAGATGCTAAAGAATATATGCATGATTCATATTATGAGAATATGTTAGAATAACATGAAGGTTGAACTTGAGTCAATGAACTCTAAGTAAAGTAAAGAACTCAATAAATGTGGCATGTAAAGAATCCTAAGTATAAATAACTAGAATGATGAGTGGCATTAAACCTAGTGTCATTGAACATAGGTTATTCACGAGTGGCATGTCAAGTATAATTCCTAGGTGTGGACAACTAGAAAAACAAGAACCTAAGTGGCATTGAACCTAAAGTCAAGTAAACCTAGGTTGTGAACATAGTGACATGGAATCTAGAGTCAAATGAACCAAGGTGGTAAAGAATATTGGACCTAGTGTTAATGAACCTAGGCTAAGAAGATAATGACGTTGAACCTAATGTATCAACTTAGGTTGAGTAAAGGCTTGGATCTAGATAGGTCGATACTATAGGGTGAGACCAACCCTTGAGAGATGTAAAGTGGATTCCGGAATCCCTGCTGCTAGCTAGTGCAGCATACAAGCTCGATAGTTCTTGGCCGCAGGTGCATGTGGCATGTTCCTCTCCCACCAGAAGAACTTCGAGGCTGGTTATTGAGCAAGAATCATGAGCGCTGGGGTGCATGTGGCATGTTCCTCTCCCTATCGGGGATCTCGGCTGCGGGTGTATGCGGCATGTTCCTCTCCCACCGGGGGATCCCTGACCACGGGTGTACGCAGCTCTGGGCGACCCGTTGGGCGATGTGGTTTGTAGATTGATGGCTGAGGTGCATATGATAGTTCCTTCACCTCGAGCCTAACAGAGCACGAATTATCCGCATATGATTGACTCAAGACCGAGTCGAGTGGCATAGTTGGCTAAGGTAAAGTAACCTTAGGTAAGAGTGGCAATGTGTATAATATTGCTAAGGTGTGAGTACCCTTAGTAAAGAATAAAGAATAAAGAAAGGCTAATGCTAAAGAATGGCAAGTAATAAAGAACAAAGAAAGGCTAATGCTAAAGAATGGCAAGTAATAAAGATAAAGAAAAGCTAATGCTAAAGAATAACTAGTAAAGTAAAGAACGGCTAAAAGTAAAGAATTGATAAGAATAAAGTGTAGAAGCAATTAATCTACTATATGAGTTGCATAATTTACATATTGCATGTTGTGAGGCAAAAGCATGGTAATGTTTTATGATTTCATATCTATCTGTTGGACTAACATGTTGTTTGCCTCCTTTGGACCTGTTGGTCGAGCTCTTCCCTTAGGTGGCCATACCCACTGGGAACTATGGAGTTAATTCTCACCCCACGTTGTTTCGGTGTGTTACAGGTTCACACGCGAGCGGCGCGGCGGCACAAGGAAAGGGGTAGCTCCGTAGTTAGCGCCCTCCCACTGAGACCAGATAGCAGCACCCTGAGTCGGCTTCTTAGGGGTATAAAATGCAAAGAACCAAGAGTGTGATAATTGTAAGAACAACGTTGTAATAACTATGTTAAAACTAGATTGTATTTGGAAGTAAGAATCAAGGAATCAAATGTGATATAATCTAAGAATGTAAATTGTAATATGTGAGATGAATGCTTGTAATAGCAAATAGATTTATGTTTTTGATACTTCCTTATGCAATCTTTGGTTGAGATGTGTTCCTGGTTGGAACTTCGTACATTGTATTGATTGCGACGCCTTGAACGTACAGGGGAGACTTTGTCTGCGGTACAGGGGAAACCCTGTCCGTTCGGCGGTCTGTTGGTGTGCCCGAATCCGACCAAAGTGGCGGGCTCGGGGCGTGACAATAGAGAAAGAAATTCAACATATTTTTAATTTTTTTAACTTTTTTTTGAAAAATAATAATAACTAGTGTAGAGACCTGCGCGATGCAGCGGGTAGATAATAGAAACAAATTTTTAAAATTTAATAAAATTAATATTTACAGCTTATAGAAAGCTATACCATATTAAGTACAGTCAATTTGCACGACTAAATTCAATTGTTAAAAAAATAAAATTGTAGCTAGAAGCATATGAAATACATAAATAATAACTTAACGTATCTGGCTTAAAAAAATTTTGGGTGGGGTCTCAGACTCCAGTCTACACATCATACTTTTTAATTTACAAAAAAAATTTTGCCCACAATAGTGTCTACTTAAAAAAATAGTCATAAGATGAAAATAAAACAAAAAACATCAATCTTTAAAAAATTAATATTTTTTTGGAGCACTTCTCTTATTCATTCAAACCTTATACATCTTCTTAATCTTCAGATGGTAGTTGCTTCCCGCGCCAAGTCACTTCTGGATTTCCATTGTAACCTATGAACAAACACCTCATCTGCATTACCAAACTGCGATATCTAAACCGACACAGCCTTTCCATCACATCAACCACAAAAATTCTAATTCTTAAACAATTTGATTTACCAAGAAGTTCATGCGATTCTTGAGAAGCGAGCTCCCGCGCAACGCCCCGCGAAGAGGAGGCTAGGACGCTGCTCCCCTCGACCCAGTTGTGGGCGCGGGCAAGCCGCGTGAGGAGGCAGCCGAGGTGGCGGCGGTTCACGGCCAGCGAGGGCTCCGGCGCAGACCGGACCGCGCAAGCACTTATATGGGCCACGACTGGACTTTACAGGATGATACTTCTTGAAGGAGATGATGTTCTTCGCATGCTCTTCTTTTTCATTATACTCATAATCTTTGTTAATACAATGAGATAGAGAGAAGGAGATGAGTGTGAGGTGAGAGATTAGATGATAATCTTCTTTTTTGCATGGAAAATAACATGTCATGTAAAAAAGAGGAGGTGGGGGTGATTAATGGTGGAGAAGAGTGAATTAGAGTTACAAATTAAGCTCACTAATTGGTAGAATATGATGAATGTAATTAAATGTGGAGAGGTGAAGGATTGAGCATTTAGAAGTGAAGAAAAAATGTAAATAAAAAAAAATGAAAGTTTGTCACATCATTATTTCATATTGGAAAGAGGGGGTGAAGGATTAATGGTAGAGGGGAGTGGATTGGAGTTACAAATTAAGCTCACTAATTGGTGGAACATGATGCATGTAATTAAATGTGAAGAGGTGAAGTGTTGAGCATTTAGAAGTGGAGAAAAAACGTAAATTAAAAAAAATGACAACTTGTCACGTCATCATTTTATATTGGGGATTCATATAAGAGTATAGATAAAAATTTTCGAAAAAATAAATGTACTGTCCAAGGGTCTGCCAGACCCTTCGACAGTTGGACTTGGGTACAGTACAGGGCTAAACGCTAAAGCCTAAAGGGCGGGCATGTGTTCATGCCTAGCTTAGACCTGGCAAATCCAGGCCTACAGCTACAGTATTTCGAAATATCCGGACCATGCCGTTTCGTGCCGTGCTGCAGGCCGATCTTCCGGCCCGGCACGGCCCAAGTCATACACGGGCCTTGCCGTGCCGGGCCTACGGGCCGCAAAGGCTCGGCCCGGCATGGATGCTACAATAGCCATGCCGGGCCATGGCCAGGCCTGCAGTCGGGCCACCCGGCCCATTTTACACCCCTAATTGTGGAGGATGGGCATTCACGTCATTTAAACTTTCAACTTTGCACACGAAACGGTTGGAAGGTGACGGCGAATTACCGGCTAATTCAGTCACTGTGACCCCACACGCGTCCGTCCGCCCTCTCTTGCCGACTTCGCCATAACCGTAGCCAGAAACACGGAGAGCGAAAAGCCAGAAAGGAGAAAAGCGGGGAAACGAGAGAGAAAAGTGAGCTTGGGAAGCGAGGAGGACAAGGGCAGGGCGAACGGGGAGGGGATCGTGGGCTTGAGATCGAGTGATGTCGGGGTCGGGGTCGGACTTCTCTTCCTACGGCGGCGAGGAGTACAAAACCTTCTGGCAGATCAACCGGGACAGTGAGTCGTCTTCTCTCTTCTCTCTCTTCTTCCTAACATTTTTCATCCTCACCCGCTGCCGCAACGTTTAGACCTCGTTTTTTATTCAACTTCCTCACACATTTCTTCTTTTCGAGAGTTGAGGACTCTCGGTTTGGTCGATAGCCTCTTTTTGTAGCGCCCGGTTTGTGAATGTATTATTCAAGAAATTCAAGAACAGCTGCTTTTTGTTGAAGCTTTGATATTTTAATGAGAAAACCCCCAAAAGTGCATTTTTGCTTTGGAGAATTCATTCCTAATAATAGAGAGAGAGAGAGATTTGCTTTCATTTTTCTAAAATGTTAAATGTTAAGGATTAGAAGATCGTCTATTTAGTGGTGAGGTAGTTTAGAAACCTGGTCAAAATGGAGGAGCGTGAAAGACTGCTCTTAATGCTATATAACCCTAGCTCGGCTGTCCGTTTCGTTTGAAGGAACTATTTGTAGTTTTAGTCTGGAAAAAGAATATTTCAATAAACATTTTCTTTCCGCACTAACAAATAGGAATTTTAGAAAACTTTGGTGAAGGACAAGATACATATGAAAATAAAATTGAGATTAGTAGCTGGGCTTAGAAATGTGGCACAGTATTCACTGCCCTAAGAGCACACTATGCCTCTTGCACAGATAGTATAACTAGAGCACTCTCTTTGTATAGCCGACTGCTGGCACAATCTTCTTCTCTGCAGGCACTACCATTGGCTTAAATCTTCTTCTCTACAAGATAGGAACTCTTCCTCTTGCCAAAGAGCTCAAAACAACAAAGTAAAGGAAGAATAGAATTGAAGTAGCATAATACATGTACATTACTTCGGCCTTTCATCACGACCCTATATGTGACACCTCTAAGATTTGAAATAGTCTTATATATAAGATATAATATGGCTAAACCTCTTAACTTGGCTATTCTGGATGGTGGTTAGGCCCAAGAAATTAAGAGGGTTAAGCGTGTTAGGACTAGAATAGTTCTAGAATGGTTGACCCCTTTGGAAGTGGGGCATCACAACATAACTGAAAGACAAACCTGTTGATTCGCAACACTCTTCTTCCAATCACTCACAATTGATTCTTTGTTGATTGGCTACTTTAGGTTATTTACTGGGGAATTATGGTGCCAATTTTGAAGGGATAGCAGTGGATGCAACATCTGTAGCACACTGGACCTGTACAAATTGCGAGGTTCGAGTGATTAGATGTGTTTCGAGCTTTTCCACACTTGGTGGAGGGTCGTAGAATATTTTCTGACCTAAAAAGTTCGAAAATCTGAGTTCTGGACGAGTCCTGAGAGTTTTTACTCTCGGGGACCGGTCCCTGGCTGGGAGAGACCGGTCCCCCGGAACAGTATTGCGGCAGCCTTGAGGCAACCGGTCTATGGCGGATGAGATTGGTCCCCAAGCGCGTCCACGCGGGGAGAGACCGGTCCCATGCGGGGAGAGACCGGTTCCCGAACGTTGAATTTTCGGGGCAGGCCGAGAGACCAGTCCCATGTCGGGGAGACCGGTCCCTCAGTCCAAAAACTGCCCAGTCCGGGCTGATGCAATATTGGAAAATTGAGGGGCTTCTCTGGATTTTGTTGCACTAGAAGGCCTATATGGCCATTTCACCTCCTCTCCTCCCTCATTTCACTCTCCTTTTTGTTTTTAGAGAGAGAAGAAGAAGGAAGAAGAAGGAAGGAGAAGGAGAGCTTGTTGAGGACTTGGAGCTTCACCTTCACCCTCTCTTCTTCCTTTTGGTGGGTTGGAGCTTACTTTTGGAGCTTGGTGGTGGACCAATCTTCAACCCTAGAGAACTTAGAGCTTGGATTGAAGCTCCCAAGAGGTTGGTAGCCCATTCTCTCCCTCTAGATTTGAGTTTTGTTCCTTTATGGTAGATGAAACCCTAGAATGGGATTTTAGGGATGATTTGGGCGTTCTTGATTTAGGGCTTTTGAGGCTCAATTACTTGGTTTAGAATCTTTCATTAGATCGGATTGGAAGGGATCTAGTTCTCTTTTGAAGCTTGAGAGAGATTTTCTACTCCCTAGGTGAGTTTTTGCCCCTTTACTTGTGGTGGTTAATGTTTGAACCTAGAGTTGCTCGTAACGTTTGTTTATCTCTTCGCTCCTTACCTTTAGGGTACTTAGAGACTTGTGGAAAACTCCGTTCGGCGAAACGAAGGGTTTCGAGACGGTTCGGTAGGTTTGACCTAGCCTAGCATATGAGAAATTTTCATATCCGATGTTTTATGCTTCGTAAAGTAGAAATTCATGCATTTCCATGATAAATGTATTTATTATGAATTTTAGAATGCTTAAAATGCCTATGTTACATACATTGTATTTTTGGACCCCTATAAAGTAGGGAACTTGCATATGAGGCTTATGTGTGCATTAGCATTCTTTTGGGAGACTTGGGTTCCTGTTTATATAGTAGAATTGATCTATGTAAAGTGCCATTGGACTTAAACCCTAGTTGGACATGGAATTATTATAATGCCATAAAGGGGCATTGGACTAGATTGACATGTGAAATTGTGAGCTAATGTCATAAAGCGACATTGAGCTCAGGTTATGTGTGAACCTAGTGGATAGGGCCATTAAGAGAATTGGAACATGCTTGTACATCGAAATGTCCAAGTGTCATAGAGGGGCACTAAACTTAGTAAATATTGGAAACAATGACATTGAACCGGAAAATGACTATCACTACTAGATAGGCTTAGTGGTTTGATTACCTTGACATACTTATAGCATAGTGTTGGGACTTGTAGTATACATAATAGTCTTATTTGTTGCATCATAGTATACTTTGCTGCCATGATAGAGCATATTCATCATACATTGATATAGTGGATCATGATACCTACTTGCTCGTTATGTTGGGACATATTAGTCATGCTTGGACATACTTCATTTTGATAAAGTAGATGTACAATACATTTGACATCATGTTTATTTGCGACATAGTAGTTTAGCATTTTAATCATGCTTTCATAAATGCAATCCATTTATTATTATTGTTGCTTTTGGACTTACCCTTTTCTTTTGGGGCCTAGTGGTGCATTGAGCTGAGGTCAGTAATTGCCCACTGGGAACTATAAATTATAGTTCTCACGCCCTCTTTTTCTTGATGTTATTTCAGAGCCTTCCACGCCGGGAGAGGCTAGGGACCGCGGAAAGGGTATCGCCCCGAGCTAACTTGGCTTCGAGGGACGCGTTGATAGGTTGTAACACACTGGACTTTCGCAAATGGCAAGGTTCGAGTGTTTAATCTGTGTTCCGAGTTTTTTCAGATATTCTGGAGGGTCGTCGATAGTGTTCCGACCTATGACTTGTATCCTGAGATTTGCGGCTTAAAACTTTGCACCAAAACCCAAAAAGTTGGATTATTGGTGTGCTCTCGGGTAGTCTTCAGCAGGCTGTGTACCGGTACAGGGTTGATGGCTGTACCGGTACGGGGTGATGGTTGTACCGGTACGCGGGGCCGTGTACCAGTACATAGGCAGCTTCTCAGCCAATCCGAGACTCGGGTTTGGCATTTTCGTGGGGTGTGTACCGGTACGCGACCTCGTGTACCGATACGCAGTACAGTCCGCAGACTGCTTGAACTGTAGGGATGTTTTTGCGATTGTAGCAAACCTATAACACACCCTATGCCCTCTAGGGCTTCTTTTGTGCTGAGAAGGCTGGAGATCAAGGTAGGGGACCTCATCCCTTTCCCTCTTTGGATTTAATCCTCTATTTCTTAGATTTTTAATGGATTAAACTTCTCTTTTGCTTCTTGGTGCCAACTTCACCATGGAAGGAGACTTGGAGCTTGGACTTGGGGCTTGTTTGAGGGAAGATCCTTGGATCTAGAGAACTTTGAGCTTGGTTTGAAGCTCCTAAGAGGTTAGTAGCTTATTCTCTCCCTCTAGATTTGAGTTTTGTTGCCTTAACTAGATGAAACCCTAGAAATGAGGATTTAGGGTTTGTTTTGGGGATTTTTGATCTAAGACTTTTGGAGCTCAATTGCTTGGATTTGAACCTTCCTCTAGGTTGGATTGGAAGGGTTCAAGATCTCATTTGAAGCTTGGGAAGGGTTTGCTTCACTATAAGTGAGTTTTGACCATTTTGTTGAGTTGGTTAATGTTTAACCTATTCGTTATTCGTAATGTTTGTGTAACGCTCCTACTTTAACCTTTAGGGGGCTAGGAAGCTTGTGGGCACCTTCGTCGATGCAAACGAAGGCCGTGTGGAACTCTCGGTGGGTTTGGCCTCACCAAAATAGGATAAATCATCCCTATAATGGGTTTTACTTTTCGTAAAATGAAAATGCATGCATATTCTTACTAGATAGAATATTTGAGAATTTTAGAATGCTTAATATGTGCATGTTATGTATAAAGTACATTGGACCTCTATGTAGTAGAGAACTGTTCATATTTGGAACATTGCATATGGTTAGCATTCTTACATTTGATTGAGATCATGTTGCATGTAGTGCATATGACATGTAGGTTACACTCTTGGACTTGGAACGCATGCCTGGCATGGTTGGACATATTGTCATTAAGTGACATAGGTTAGAGTGTATGTAAGTAGTAAGCTAATGTCATAAAGCGGCATTAGGCTGGGACTAGAGATTGGACTTGGTAAGCTAATGTCATAAAGTGGCATTAGGCTTGGGATGATTTTGGGGCATGGTGAGATAATGCCATAAAGAGGCATTGGACACAGTGAACTTTGTAAACCTTCACTTGAGGCATAGACTAGACCCTCGGGTTTACTAATGAGCATTTCCATGTTAGAGACATGATGATTGTTGAGTTGCTATTCCATGTTAGAGACATGATGACGAGATCCGTGATATGATGACTATGATTACTTGCCATTTGTGCTCATTCGCACATGCTTGTGAGGGTCACTCCGTACAAGCCGGCACTCCGCAGTTGGCCTTTTGCGACGCAGTTCGCGCGTGCGGGATTGAGATACCTGTAGGGTCGCGTGGGACAGTCTCATTCCAAAGTGGGATGACGAGCTACCACGGGCAGCTAGGCGGCGAGGCGCCTGTAGGGTCGGGTGGGACAGTCTCATTCCTCGAGGGGGGATGTTGGAGCTACCACCGGCAGCTAGGCGGCACAAGTTGGACTACACATGTGTTGGTCCTGGATGAGATTGAATGATGAACCTTAATCGATTAAATGACAATCACTACTTGATAGTATATCGTAGTTGGATTTAGCTGACATTGGGATTTGTGGTACCCTTAGTTGCCATGATAGTACATACTAGATATGTATTGAATTTTGGGACATATTGTATACTTGATAGTATTACTTGTTGCATCACAGCTTACTTGGTAGCCATGATAGAGCATACTTGTTATGTATCGGCATATTGGATTCATGATAGAGTAGATGTACTCCATGTTCATATCATGTATACTTGTGGCATAGTAGTATAGCATTTCATTATATGCTTTTATTTCCGCAGTTGTTATTTCATTTTCTATAACTGCTCATGACTTGGGCCTAGTGGTGCATTTTGCTAAGGTCAGTAATTGCCCACTGGGAACTATAAATTATAGTTCTCACGCCCCCTGTTTTATGTTTTCTTTCAGAGCCTTCCACTCCGGGAGAGGCTCGGGATCGTGGGAAAGGAATAGCCTCGGGCTAGCTAGCGAGGGATTATTGGATAGGTGGTCCACCTCTCTTTTGTTTTTTTTTTAAGAGGTTGAGAGATTTGTACCATTTGTAGAGACCACCCCTTTTTGTACTTTGAGATGGATACTGTATAACTTTATGCTTTACTTTTATTGTTTAGTTATGTTCTACCTACTATAGATTCTAGATGTATACTTGCTCTGATATCTCTAAATGTAGATTATCTCTTATCTTATTCTTCCGCTTTTGTTGTAGACACCTTATATGTGTAGGCATATGGCGAGTCTGGGCGCGCTACCGGGAAGGCCTCCGCCGGCCCCGGGGCATGACAGATTAATTTGGTATCAGAGCCTAGGGTTGAGTCTTAGTGGACCTAGCAAACCTTATGTCACGCCCCGCGACCGCTACCAATTTGGTCCGGCCCGGGCGCGTCGAACAGACGCCGAACGGACAGGACCTCCCCTGTCCGTCCAAGGCTAACCAACAGATCGTGCATAAGAATTTACCCAGGAATCAATTCATAAATACACGATCAATAAGCACCACTAGTGCTAAAAATAAGAGCAAGATACAAGTATAGAAACATATACAAGTACATCAAGAGAGAAGAGCTATCTATTACATTCATTTGACTTAATACATTCAATTACATCT
>NW_017893315.1:166699-168702 GCF_001540865.1 Ananas comosus | reverse complement strand
GCGCATCGATGATCTGTTTGATCAGCTATAAGGATCTTGTGTCTTTTCGAAAATTGATCTCCAGTGAGGTTACCACCAGTTGAGGGTGAGGGCCGAGAATGTTCCCAAGATGGCTTTTCAGACTCGGTACGGGCATTATGAGTTCACAGTGATGCCTTTTGGATTGACGAATGCCCCTGCCGCATTTATGGATTTAATAAATCGAGTGTTTAAGCCGTACTTAGATAGATTCGTGGTTGTATTTATTGATGATATTCTGATATACTACCGGAGTGATGTTGAGCATGAGGAGCACTTGAGGATAGTGTTACAGCTTCTGAGGGAGAAGAAGTTGTATGCTAAGTTGAAGAAGTGCGAGTTTTGACTTCGGGAGGTTTCTTTCTTGGACCATGTGATTTCTGCAGCAGGAGTGGCAGATGACCCGAAGAAGATTGATGCTATTTGGGATTGCTCTAGACCGACGACGGTTACCGAGGTGAGGAGCTTCCTTGGATTGGCTGGATATTACCGTCGTTTTGTGGAAAGGCTTTGCGAAGCTTTCCACACCTCTCACTTGATTGACTCGGAAAGAAATTACGTTCATCTGGAGTGAGGATTGTCAGAGGAGCTTTGATGAGTTAAGACAGAGGTTGATGTCAGCTCCTATCCTTGCCCATCTAGTTATGGGGAAAGGATTTGTGATCTATAGTGATGCATCGCACAGCGGGTTCGGTTGTGTTCTGATGGAGTATGGTAGGGTAATTGTTTATGCTTCCCGGCAATTGAAGGATTACAAGAAGAATTACCCTACACATGACTTGGAGCTTGCTGCGGTGATTTTTGCCTTAAAGTTGTGGCGGCATTACTTGTATGGTGAGCACTGCGAGATTTTTACAGATCATAAAAGTCTCAAGTATCTGTTAACCCAAAAGGAATTGAACTTGAGGCAACGCCGGTGGTTGGAGTTATTGATGAATTATGACATCAGTATCCAGTATCATCCCGGCAAGGCGAATGTGGTGGCAGATGCGTTGAGCAGGAAGGCAGTGCAGAGCTTGAGTATGTTGATCACTCGGTAGAGACCGTTACTCGAGAAGCTGAGACGGCTGGGACTCGAGGTAGTGTCCCCTGGATTTACTACGAGATTGATGTCTATGATCTTGCAGCCCACTCTGTTAGATAGGATTCAAGAGAAACAGAGTGGAGATCCACACTTGTCGAGGATTCGAGAGCAGCTTGAGAGGGGACAGGCCGAGGGCTTTGTTGTGGACAGTTCGGGAGTACTGCGGTACAGGGACCGACTGTGTGTACCTATGGATTCAGAGATCCGAGAGGACATCTTGAGAGAGGCTCACTGTTCACCTTATACGGTTCACCCCGGTGGAACCAAAATGTATAAGGATTTAAAGGCCCAGTTTTGGTGGAATGGAATGAAGAGGGACATTGGTAGATTTGTGGCTCAGTGTCTGACTTGTCAACAGGTGAAGGCCGAGCATCAGGTACCTGCTGGCAAGCTTCAGAGTCTACCAGTGCCCGAGTGGAAGTGGGAGCAGATCACGATGGACTTTATCGTCGGATTGCCGAGAGCACAGGGTGGTTTTGATGCGATTTGGGTGATAGTGGACAGACTGACCAAGTCTGCTCACTTCCTACCAGTGCAGACCACTTGGTCCAGAGAGAGACTCGCTCAATTGTACTTGGATGAGATAGTGAGGTTGCATGGCGTGCCTACTTCGATAGTATCCGACCGGGACCCGAGGTTCGTATCGCACTTCTGGAGGAGTCTTCAGACGGCCTTGGGCACTCAGTTGCAGTTCAGCACAGCATTTCACCCACAGACTGATGGTCAATCAGAGCGGACCATTCAGACTCTAGAGGACATGCTGAGAGCATGTGTCCTGGACTTTGGAGGAGGGTGGTATCGGCATTTGAGACTGGTTGAGTTTGCGTACAACAACAGCTATTAAGCGAGCATCCAGATGGCTCCGTTTGAGGCGTTGTATGGACGCAGATGTCGATCCCCT